>NC_134485.1:398412786-398675286 GCF_040206685.1 Ascaphus truei
TACTGTACCTCTACGTGTCCAGACTCAAAAGTGTACATCATGTGCACATGAGAGGAAAGAAATAGTTATTTCTCATTTTGCCACTGTGACAGGGTGAATTCACTATCCCAACACTATGCCTAGGTGACCTATGTATAGGTCTTGAGTCCAGCAGTGACTTTCCTAATCCCAGCTTGAGGAAAGACTGGGTTCATTAACCAGGTCCAAGCTGCCTCGTTAAGGGGCTTTTAGAACCTAGAGCTCCCACTTATTACTGGTTCCTGTCTGAACTGGAGAAGCACATTCTGAAACGCTGGAGGGAGACAAGGCTGCAACAAGGTCTGTTTCAGTGGGTTACGTACCTTTGTTCTTTGTGTTTTTCTTGGACTGTAGGACTATCGCTTCAACCTTCCCCAGAGAAAACTGCAAGCCCTGGTTACTTCTATTCCTGATTGGGGGTAAATCTGTCCAGGCCCTTGTGGATTTGGGGTCTAGGAAAACTCTGGTGTTCCAGGAACTTTTAAGGCTGAAGTGCTTTCCTATTACTCCTTGTTGAACATAGAATGTATACATGGTGATATACAATGGTATCGACTGCCAATATCCTGCTACAGGTAAAGGGTCAGGAGGCTAGGCTAGAAGTAGGAGTCACTGCTTGGCTCCCTCCCCCAGTCTTGTTGGTCCAGGACTGGCCCTATGTCTCCAGTCTAATGGCTCTCTCCCAGGAGGAGCCTCCTTCTCTGATACAGAAGAAGCCTGGGAACTGTTCTCCTTCTCTGCTAATATATTCCCCAGTAGACACCGGGTTCCAAAATCTCTGAAATAAAGATGCTGTGACAAACAGAACTGGTTACAAAGATCTGGGACTCAAGGTAACAATACTAATATGCCTACTGTAGTGCCGACGAGTATTCTAAAACAAATCTGGGGCAATCACCAACAAGACCCAGGTACATGCTGCAACATTTCAGTAACATTTCTGCAGACAGACTAATGATGAAATTTTTGCAGCGTGTACCTGGGTCTTGTTGGCGATAGCCCCAGATTTTTCAAAGCAAATTTAAGGCACGTTTTAGAATACTCGTCGGCGCACCTGTATGTCACAGGTAATGACTGGGAATGTCCAGAAGGAGGGGGAGGCAGAGACTGGAGATTTACCGGAACTGTCTCTTCCTAATTTTTGGCAGAGGGAAGACCCAGTCCTTGCAAGGTAGTATGAGAAGGTGGTAAAAATTGATGACCATGTATTGAATGTACAATGGTGTTCCCTCATTTTGAATTGTTGAATGATATTCTGTATAGGGTGAACAAGCATACACAAACAGAGGAGGTCACCAGACAAATCTTGGTCTTTATGATGTTTGTTAAAGCTGTCTTCACCCTAGCCCATACTATCCCATGGGGTAGTCACCTCGGTAGAGAAAAAAACATGGATAACATTTCGTCCCAGTCTATTGGCCAGGGATGCATACTGAAATTGCCAAATTAGGTGCGGCATGTCCTGAATTTCAGCTAACCAGCCAGAAGGGACAAAAACCAGCACTCTACCCTTGTCACAGTCCCCTTTGAGAGGATTGGGGTAGACTTGGTAGGACCTCTAGAACCCTCTGAGAAGTGTTACAGGTTTATTCTGGTGATAGTCAACCTTGCCATAAGGTACCCTGAAGCGTTACCCCTGAGGACAGCAACCACTAAGCATGTAGCCAGCATGTTGTTAGAGCTGTTCTCAAGGGTCAGATTTCCCCAGGTTATGTTGACAGGCCAAGGGACAAATTTTATGGATAAATTGAAGGAGGATGTCTTAAAGTTAATAGAGGTCAAGTCAGTTCGCACATCGGTCTACCATCTACAGACTGACGAATTGGGAAAAGGTTTAACCGAACTCTAAAAAGTATGTTAAGGAAGTTTGTAGACTCTGAAAAGAGAGCTTGGGATGAACTTCTCCCCTTTCTGCTGCTTGCAGTGCGGGAAGTTCCCAAGGCTTTCACGGCGTTCTCCCTATTTGAGCTTCTATATGGTCACCAACCCCAGGGTATCTTAAACCTCCTAAAGAAACTGGTAGGAACAGTGGTCTCTTTCTTAGAATACCCTTCAATATGTGTTGGACCTTAGAAATCGCCGAGACATGGTTGTCCATTTTGCAAGGAAGAATCATCGATCAGCCCAAGACAGTCAGGAGAGACATTATAACCAAAATACTACCATGATGTATTGCTACTTGGGGACCAGGTGATGATACTATTATCTAGTTGTGAGAGCAAGCTCCTAGCAAAATAGCAGGGCCTATTTAATGTACTCCGGCTCATGGGTGATGTGGATTACGAGATCTCTCAAGCAGGGTCCAGGAAGGGTAAACAAATTTACCATGAAAACTTACTGAAACCCTGCAAGGTGCAGAGTTCGCTGTTCATCCACCTGTTGGAAGAGGAAACAGATCGGGATCCTTGTAGTCCACAGGGCAACAGGCTTGCTGACAATCAAATCTCTATGGGAAGCCAGTTAACCTCTGAACAGAAAGGGGACTCTGATAGAGATATTTAACTAATTCAGGAATGTTTTTTTTCTGATTTCTCAGGGCAGACAAATGTAGTTTTGCATGTGATAGAGACAGAACCTAGTGTAAAAGTACGCTCTCGTCTTTAAAGGTTACTTAAGAAACACAGACCTTTCTGGCGCTTGTACAATAGAGAAGAAAATCTCCCTTAGGATGTGGATCTTTTCCGGTGTGGATGTAACCTGGATTCTTTAAGATCAAATGAAGACTTTAACACCTCAGAAAATAGGAGACAAAAAAACAATACATGCCACCATAGTGCATTATCCTTAGATTGAGACAATAGCTGCTAATGATCAGGGATGGAAGGCAGAGGATACAATAAAGTATAAAATGTAATGCTCCATATGGAAACAATATAAAAGATTGTTGATCACAATCTATACATAATAAAACATGTACACTTTAGATATAAGCAATTTCTCAAACATCCAGGGGGAGCATGTAGGGGAAAAAGAGAACAAAATACACAAATATAAGTGCAGACGTTTCTAAAATCAATTAGATTGATAAACTGTGTCTTGGCTCATATAGTTGCTCTACTCACAGGACGTTGGAGTTTTAAAAGGCAGCTGGCAAATAGGGTTGCCACCCATGCAGATAACTGTAAACAGGACCCCCTTTCGAATGCTCCGTCAGCAGTAATAACATATAAAATGAGAGAGAAAGCTACATAGTGCGATCAAATTGGTAAACTTTATGTAAAAAATGGGGTAAAAAATGCGCACTTACAATGTGCCAATTAAAAATAAGCGTGTATCACACAAAGGTGAATTGGAGGTTTCCCGAACTGCTCACCGCCTCCCTTAGGTGTTTGGCTGGCTTCCACGGCTCTGTGTCCCGAATCGGAGCTTCCCTCTTTGCGCCCGTCCGGATATGTGACGTCACGGCTGCAGGGTAGGTTTGCTACGTGTCGCCTCCAAGCCCAAAATTGGTCCACTCAATGCGTTTCACCCAGCTAGCAAGAACTGTTGTCGGCTTCGTCAGGAGTATGTGTAATTGTATACTGGTAGCTCTTTTATACCCAATGATCCTGCTAAATTAGCTGATCTTTCAATTAAACAATCTAATCATCCTATCATTTTTAGGAGACTTAATCTTCCCAATGGAAATGGATTACAAGGCAACCCCTAATGGGCAATATGAAATGTCATTAAACAATTATCTTTGAGCAAAAGTATTTGTCTGGTTATTCAATCACCAATATTCATGTGTGAGTCTAATCTCAATGGTAATTTCTTGGTCTATTACATGTGGAGGGAAAAGTTTGAGAGATACAACTGAGCTTATTAAAGGAAACATGCTGATGATGGGAAGATTAAGTCTCCTAAAAATGAAATATATGCATTGTATGTTAGATATATGTCCCTCCATGTATTGATTCTATTGATTATTGTAGTAATATATGACCCACATTTTTAACTCATGTTAGATGCATTATGTCTGTATCCACTTCTACTCCCAGCGCAATATAAGCTGATTAGATTGTTTAATTGAAAGATCAGCTAATTTAGCAGGATCATTGGGTATATAAGAGCTACCAGTATACAATTACACATACTCCTGACGAAGCCGACAACAGTTCTTGCTAGCTGGGCGAAACGCGTTGAGTGGACCAATTTTGGGCTTGGAGGCGACCCGTAGCAAACCTACCCTGCAGCCGTGAGGCCACATATCCGGACGGGCGCAAAGAGGGAAGCTCCGATTCGGGACACAGAGCCGTGGAAGCCAGCCAAACGCCTAAGGGAGGCAGTGAGCAGTTTGGGAAACCTCCAATTCACCTTTGTGTGATACACGCTTATTTTTAATTGGCACATTGTAAGTGCGCATTTTTTACCCCGTTTGTTACATAAAGTTTACCAATTTGATCGCACTATGTAGCTTTCTCTCTCATTTTATATGTTATTACTGCTGACGGAGCATTCGAAAGGGGGTCCTGTTTACAGTTATCTGCATGGGTGGCAACCCTATTTGCCAGCTGCCTTTTAAAACTCCAACGTCCTGTGAGTAGAGCAACTATATGAGCCAAGACACAGTTTATCAATCTAATTGATTTTAGAAACGTCTGCACTTATATTTGTGTATTTTGTTCTCTTTTTCCCCTATATGCTCCCCCTGGATGTTTGAGAAATTGCTTAACCTTGGAACCCGTGAAACAGGTCCCACCAGAGAGGTTTTGAGCTGGGTGTTTAGATAATCTATTCATTTTCATCACTTACACTTTATATTATCATTTTTCACTTTTTTATATAGAGTTGTTAGCGCCTTATATCACTTTTTTTTACACACTTTAGATATAAGCACATATCTTCGCTCCTCCGCTGAGTAAAAATTAGATTCCTACTTACGAAAAGTAACTAGGACATATGCCTTAGTGTGTGGATTTCACTGGCACTCTGATCCCAACTCAGTAACTGGTGCTTGGTGCCGGTCTCTTAGGTTAGCCACACAGTCCCGACTCCTCCGACTTGTCACCGCTCGGCTTCTCCTACTGACGTCACCTCAGAGTTCTTCCAGCTATGGGGTCCACGCTGTGCCACAACACCCTACACGTTTAAAGACTACGATTGTGGGTCTCTTACTCGGCGGTATGAACTAAGGACTGTTGTTCAGCTATTTAAGCCACATTGATCATCGATTGTTGTGTTGTGAATGGTACAGTAAGTCATTATTATACTTCCGTTATACTTAGGCAGTCCATGCAATGTCTCTATATATAGGTGCGCCGACGAGTATTCTAAAACTTGCCTTGGAAAATCTGGGGCAATCACCAACAATACCCCAGTAATGCTGCAACATTTTCTGTGACATTTCTGCAGAAAAACTAATGGCCCATCGGATTAACACAGCAGGGGTACCAGGCAGTCCCATTGAGTTTAAATGGGACAGCCAGGGACCCCCGCTGTGTTAATATGATGGGCCATTAGTCTGTCTGCAGAAATTTCACTGACATGTTGGCAGCATTACCTGGATATTGCCCCAGATTTTTCAAGGCAAGTTTTAGAATACTCGTCGGCGCACCTGTACTTGAAGATATTTGTAAAGGACTGCTCATTATAACCTTAAATATTTTATATCATAAATTGACCTTTAAAATTTTGAACATCATATTCATATCAAGGATGTCTTCTTTCTACCCCCTTTGTATCTAAAGCCCTCTCCCGCCTTAAACCTTTTTCACTGACTACCCGAACACCTCTGGAATGCCCTTCCCCTCAGTACCCGACTAGCAGCCTCTCTATCCACCTTTAAGACCCACCTTAAGACACACTTGCTTAAAGAAGCATATGAATAGCACTGTGGATATTCTGAACACATGATACATAAAGCTTGGCCCCCTGCAGACGCACTTACAAGAACTCCCTCCTACTGTCTCTGTACGTTCTACCTACCTACCAATTAGACTGTAAGCTCCTCGGGGCAGGGACTCCTCTTCCTTAATGTTACTTTTATGTCTAAAGCACTTATTCCCATGATCTGTTATTTATATTATCTGTTATTTATTTGATTACCACATGTATTACTACTGTGAAGCGCTATGTACATTAATGGCGCTATATAAATAAAGACATACAATACAATACAATATAATCACTTATTGATAATCATATTAAACTGCTACAAAAATGATTTGGATAATTTGATTTAAATCCCAAATGGTCAAGAAATCAGATAATTTATCACAGAAAGGAAACTAGTTCATAAATATTGTATAATTGCAACACAAATACATAGATCAAAAAGCAAAAATCAAGAACAACAAACAACAAAACATACTTTAAAAATAAATAATAATAAAAAAATGACATGAATGTATAAAAAACTAATGATTTATAATGAAATGTATATATAACAAAACATACATGATGTATGGATCACTTTATAACCTACAATCTACTCTAGAAAAATCTGAATCTACTCGACTTAATTAAAACCTACTCTATGTGTTAGCATGGACTATAATAGCCCTCTACATATATGGATTCGATTAACCATATGAATGACAACACAGTTTAAATATCACACAGATGATAACAACTATAGATTGGCGGTATTCTCACTAAGAACCTCTTTACCACACAGTTTTTTATCAATTGATTCTTACAATAACTCACTCATTATCAGAATTCCGTCACCCACACTAGACTTCAAAGAGACATCATGGCCTCATGAAACATTCAACTCCCTAAAATAAAGGCATACTATAAAACAGGCACCTTACCCGTCCATAGGTTTGAGTGTCCCAGTGAAAGCCGTCCGTCTCCTTTAATCCAAGTGTCCAGGGTGTTGGAATCCCATCCTCGTCGCCAAAACCGTCATTGTTTGCAAATGCACATAGATGAGAGCAAACACGGGTTGTAGATAATGAGTTGTTTATTGTATATGTAGCCATGCTGTAAAATGGCTGCAGTCATCTCTCCTGCTGACAGTAAGGCCTGGTAAGTTATGGGCATGCCAGCAGTAATCATGGAGGTTTGCCCTCACACCCTGGTGAGGTGCCCTATGTATGGATGTGAGTGGTCACAGGCTCTGACTCCACGGTTAGTGATGTCAGAGTTGTGTCAGCCCCAGAGGATACATAAGGCACAGCACTGATCAAAAGTTAGGCAGTAGAGAGTAAGAGTGTGTTTGCTGAGTTATGGAGGAGGAGTTAAGAAGCTGTTAGAAGGACAGTGTTTGGTACTGTGACCAGGGACCTGGTCACAGGGAGATATCCCTGCGGGGATAGGGAATCCCTACATTAGGAGGACTATACCTTTCAAAGGGAAGTACGGTGAACAATGGAGGGCTAAATTCACCCATTGTGGAGGGCAGCTGGCCCACCGTGCTAATAAAGATGATCCTGTTGAAATATACTCTCGTGTGTAAGTGTGGAGTAATTGCACCGAGAGAAGCACCACAGAGGAGTTCCTCACCAGGACCATCCACAAGCTCAAGCTGGGATCCTGATGAGGTGGAGGCGCTGCACTGGATATAGGTAGGACTCAAGCACACTACCTCAGCTGCCTGTCTGGGTTGGCAATCCCCAACACAACATCATGCGGGAGACTCAGGAGTCCTGTTGCCAACAGGTGCACCACCAGACATCACACTGTAATGGGGACTGGTTAGACCACAGGGGCCAATATGAGATTGGGTGGGTCAGGCCGGTTCAGGAAATCCGTTACATATAATTTCTGAATGATCATACAGGAGGGTCAACAAGAGACTCTGCAAGGGGAGGGCCCATGCAGGCTTTTATACACATATGAGTTTCTTTGTCTAACATAAGTTGCTAGGTAGAATACAATATCTCATCCTTATTCTAAACCAATCATTATAAATATCACTAAATAAGTAAAATCAGGATTAAAACATTTTAATACAATGAACAAGGTCTGTTAGGATACATTTTTATCTCTAAGTCTGTATAACTGGAGAATATGTGTTTCTTACTCATTTCTGGGCATTGATCTATAGGCCGCTTGGCCTTGAGTTTCCTGGTAGCCAAACTGATACATACACATTCTCTCACAGGAATGAATTCAGGAACACAGCATGAAACACAAGACATTACAAGAAAGACAAAATGGAGACGAAATGGATTCTGCACACCACCAACAACCTCATCTCCAGAGACCCACTCCCGTCCATTTCATCAATATGTCAACAGTATGTTAATTTCAACAATATAAGATCAAGAAGCTCTTTTTGTGTTCCATGTTTTTGTGGCTGAATAAACATGCCTGTTAAGATAACCCATGTGTTGTTGCGTTGTCCTTGCAACACCCACTCACCAATTCCATATCTACAATGAAATTCTTAATAAACATTAATAACCACCATACAGCAGTTCTAAAACTCCAAACCCAGTAGTGACTGTTTAATTAATTAATCTCACACATATACAGTAGGACCATATTTACTAAGCAGTGTTTTTGTCATACAGTACATGTGTTTAGTAAATATGGCCTATAATCCTTTACCAAATCATGCTACTTTAACATCTGCAAAATTTCACCAATGCTCCCTTTTCTTTCCAATTTAAATCGCTCCCTCATAATATTCGGCCTCAACTCCTGTAATATCCTCTTACCTGTAGTTTCCCCTCTCCTATTTGCTTCCCTCCAGTCATTTCTAAATGTGTATTAATAATTTATATTAGTGACTAATTACATTACAATGCAAGATAATGTCACCAATGTCCAGACATTTATTGCCACCATTTATGCTGATGTGTTATTTCTAGGTTTTCCCATCAACTTCAAGGCAACATACATAATTTAGTTTGAGCATACTTCATCAACCAATCAAAACCTCCTACATGTTCAGCTATGGGTTTAGAAACACATTTAAACAAAACAGAGTATTAGTTAGTTAGGAGAGAAGGAGAACATAAAGGAGAGGAGAGAAGAGTTTTGAGAGAGAGCTCAGAAAAGGTAACTATGATCACAATTCTTGTCCACTTGTAAATCTATATATATATCTGTGTTTTATATCAATGTTTTGTTAGATAGGATGGATTGTATTGTATTGTTTTGTTAGGCCTGCAATAAGTACAAACCTTATAAGGAAGTATAAGTAGTATAACCGTGTAATTGTTATATTTTGTTGCTGTTTAAATAAATATTGTTTACCTAATTTAAGCCTCTCTATCGTGTCATAACTCTCATAAACCAGGGTGTGCATGCGTGAATGTGTTTCCTATTGATACCCTTATGTACACATTAATTTCCTTAAAATAATAGTTGTGCCCATAGTATATTAATTCTTATAAATCAGCAATACTTTTATAGATGAATACGCTATAAATCCATCTATATTTCTATTGTCTGGATAAGGTTAGACATATAGTCTCCCTAGTTAATTCTTATAAGCCAGCAATACTCATAAAGATGAATATAAATACATCTATATTTCTATTTCTGGATAAGGCTAAACATTATCGGTAACATAGGTCATTACTTCACACCCACTCAGTAAGCTCGTCACCATTCCAAATCGAGTATAATACTACTACTACTACTACTACTACTACTACTACTACTACTACTACTACTACTACTACTACTACTACTACTAATAATAATAATAATATTTTGTATGTATAGTACCTTGGTCTATCTTATTCATCCTTTTCTTGCTATATGTTTTATTTCTGTTAAAGTCTCAGCCTTTGTTAGGATGTTTCTATTTCTGTACTTAATTATTATTATTTTTTTTTTTAAATCTGTCAGTTCTCATTTTAGTCTTTTAAAGATTTTTAAAAAAAATAGCCCCATGTGATGCCTAATCATAGTTAAAGTAGCTTGTCTGATTAACACATTACCTGGTTTGGTCTGAGAACACATACTGTACAGTTGGCTTATGATTTAAAGTGAAGTTAAACTATTTTCAATACTACAGTATATTGGTTCTGTGATGGTTTCTGCCTTTTCACATAAATGGAATTTTGATTTAATATATAACTATTTTTTTTTAATAGATGAAGTAAATAAATAAATCCCACTGAGTATAAATAAAACTCAAACACCACCGAAATGGCAAGTTAATTCCAAGGAATCATTTCTAATAACCATGTTGATCCTATAAATATTATAGGTTGTTATACCAGATTTTTTGGGGGAACAGTCTATACAGGGTTTTTTGAGCTGCTTTACAATTATTATTACACAAGATTAACATGTTATTGGTGGTGTTTTAATGATATATTATTGACGTTATTATGTTATCACTGCTGTGTTCCAATATTTGTTCACTTCACTTTAAATTTAATATCCATTCATGTGCACAATTGTTCATTTGCACTGTTTGCACTTTATTGAATAGTTTGCACTAGCACTGTAGATTCTCCACTCACTTAGCTTACCAGGAGCGCCCAATTACACACCTTCCAGTTCCTTGATCTATGATCCCCCAGCCCGAGTTCTTAAGATACACGTTTGCTCCAATGGCCAACAGAAAGTTATGTCTTTTGGTAGATGAAGTTGCGACTTTCTTTTGGTAACCCGTAGACATATTTATAGTTTTCTTCACATAACCTACAAAGAAAGTTAGTCTATTTTACCAGCAACCTGGAGGGTCTTTGGAGGTCAGAGGACCATGAATAAGCTCGAATAGACACCCTGGTTCAGATCAAGTTAAAAAATAAAGAGAAAAGATTAACGGGCATTTCAGCTTTAATAGAATGTACAATTTTCATTCATAAACAAAATATTTGAAGTTGAGTTGCTGTTTAGATTGTAAGAAGATATTCATGCCACAGGTAAAAAAATTTAATTAAAAAAATGTACTGTATTTTGCCTTATAGTAAGAACAAAAAAAAAAGCTCTCCTCAACAACAGAACAATATAAGTTCCTAGCTCAATATAGAGTAACACTTAGATAACCCACCTGTGCAATAAACTATATTCTATAAACAAAGTGAACTTATTTTGATACCTAAAAATCTTATAGTAACTTTCTTTACCGGAACACTTTTCAGTTAGTATACTGTATATTTTTTATTTCGTTTTAGTTTAGTTATAGGGCTTTGGATGGGTGTCTAATTGTGTGCTGATTAAATACAAAGAAGCATGTGTTAGGAATAACTATAGCAATTCAGTCACGGCACCGTAGGCATGGGTCACATATTACATCCCTAGGTACTGTATTTGCGGAGAATAAATCCTGGTTTGGCTGTTTCCCTAGATTACTCAATGCTTGCAGTTGAATAGCTACAGCATGTAGATTTAGCATAAAAATACAGCGTTAGTTAATTGTTCACTGGTTCTCCAGTTTTTATCTTCCTACAAACATAAAAGAAGCAGAATATTTAGATGTTCTAGGTTTAATGTGCGATCCTTTGGGACCAAAGTGTACTAATGGCATTGACATGTTTAAGGGGCTCAATCTAGATGATTGCTACATGTTTTGCAAACATTTGACATCTATAAGTATTTAAAAATATTTTTTTTGTAATTTGTTTGTAAAGACTTGGAAGTCTCAGGGGTTGGCACATTTAACCCCTTCCACTCTCTTCTCTCCTTTTTTTAAATGGCACTCTGTTAGAGATATGGTGGGATAGAGGTTAAGTAAACACGATTGACGAGCACCCCCTATTTTAATGCCCAAATATTGTTGCTATAATTATATTTAAGGAAGATAATTACACAGTTAAGTTGTTTATAAAAGTTCCCCCCCCCCAAACTAACAGGGATTGCACTTAAAAAAATAATTGTGAGAAAACTGTGTAGATTTGCTGTATATTGTGATACCTTTTAATGGAGTAACATGAGAGATCTCCATTGATGATTTGATAGTTAACAGAGATTTCAAAATCTATACAGGTAGGTCTCTTCTTCATAAATATTGTGATGTTTCCAGAGCCCTCTGCAGTGTAATTGATCTATTAAGAGATATCAGAACCTCAGATTTATCTGCACTTTTGCATGACCAAAAGAGTTTATACTAAACACACTTACTACTAAACATATTCCATGAACCAAGTATGAAACTGGTAGAGGATATTCACTAAGCAGAGCTACTGCATAACACACCTTCCAACATGGCAAAGTCAATGTGGCCCTTAATGACCAATTCAAGTGAATGGGCTGCAAGGTCTCTTCCAGCATAGAAGAGATCTTATGGAATATTACTTATTAGTACATATGGCCCTTTACATCTACACAAGTGCTTTAAATTAATTTACAATCCAAGATATGTTGCTGAATTGGACCAAGGCTTTAAATGAGCAGTTCCACTTACAAACACATGTTACAGTGTTTCCCCCACCCTCTGGGAGATTCTGCCATCACTGGTCATGTGGTGCATGATACCTGCTGGTAACAGGAGGACTGAGTCATCCGACGATGGTTGTGGGGACACAGCACTAGGCTTCTGGGGATCATACTTACATATCTGTAGCAGTACAGTGCCTCATCTGCCGTAGGCTCCAGGGAACTGAAGATGATCTCGCACGTTAGAACCGGTGACCTCTCCCCCCAGTAAGATCACACACCAGGCCGGAGGTATAATAACAGGAACGGTTTATTGTCTGTACACCAACAGCAGTACACGGCAATCTTCTGACCAATGCAGTCCCACTCAGCTGCACACTGAAGGATGGTCCCTGGACCTTCACTATAGACCAAGGCAGAGGTCCAGAGGTAGAGGTATGGTCCACACTCACTCTCCCCCCGGAGGGAAGAGGACCAGAGAAGGCCCAATAGTCAGGCTCTTGGTTGTGTGAAACACAAAACAAAAAAGGTGGAACTGGGTGCTTCTAACTAAAAATATAGTGAATTGGTGTTGAAAATAACCAATGAGTGTGAAACCAAAATAAAGAATATACAGGTGTGATAAATAATCTTCACCCAAAAAACGTGATATATAATATGTGAAATACAAATAAATACAGCAGCTCTACACCATTTTAAAAGGACTGTCCAGGTCCAATGTAGTCTTGCGTTGTCTTCCAGATAGAAGGAGCGCTGTAGTTCTCGTAGTGGTATGTGAAAAATAAAGAAATGGTACAATAGTGCAGATGGTAATAATAAATCAAATATCAAAAATAGTCTCTGTGTTAATTGTACTCACAAATTGGTAAATTGTATTAGACGTATCAGAGATCCATCTCTCTCTGATGGGAGCCCTTTAATGGAAGCCCTCTAATGGAAGCCTTGTGATTGCTGGTCTGGTAAGCTTGATGTATATTAGGATCATGTGAAACTCAATATGCCTCCCAAGGAATGTGAAGAGAGAAAGGAGAGAGCGCACAATGGTATAGTATGATAAGGATATATATTGCACAATAATAGCTTATAGGAAATGCACTCACATTTTTGCATGCACGGACCAGATGTTCAGGAGATCCACAGTAGAAACAGAGTCCGCCAGCATAGCGGAGTTGTCGCAGGGGATCCGCATTTGTTGCACCCCTAATTGCATTGGCTCGGGAGGCTCCAGTGCCAGCTGCTGCGAAGGAGGCTGTCTAGGAACCAGAGGAGAGTTGGGGAAGGGTGCTTGGAAGGTTAGTGGCCGGGCATGCTGACGCTCCGAGCGTTGTACCTGGATGCGATGATCAATGTGTACAGTCGATGAGCGCCTCCAGTTGGTCTGGCCTGGGTTGCGGACCAAGCTCGTCCTTGATGGAGTCCGAGAGACCTTGTCACGAGACGAGCGGCTCTTGTCCCCAATTCGTCTCGGCGGCGAGCGTGCGAAAATTTCACCGCATAGTGTGTCACCGATCTTCGCCCCTTAGTTATCCGGAGGAGGGAAACAGACGCCATCTCCCGGCGCACAGGGGAATCAAAGACTTGTCGTAACTCACCCTTGAAGGCTAGGTTAGTCTTATCAGGTCCGGGAGCAACTCCCAAACTGACGAGGCCCATGCCAGCGCGCTGCCCGTCAGTAGGTTGTACACGTATGCTACCTTCTTCCAGCCGGTGTTGTACTGAAGGGTTGCCATTTCAAATTGAACCTCGCACTGGTTAAGGAAACCTCTGCACTCCTGCGGGTTGCCAGCATACGGCTTGGGAGGCGCTATCTTCACATCCAGAGTGCTGGGTCTGACTGGTTCCGCAGACTGTGGAGGAGAAAGAGGTACAGGTGCTTCCAGTACTTGAGCCGAAAGTTTGGCCATTTGGCGTGTTAGGGCCACAATCTGATCGGCCAAGGTCTGGTTTTGCTGTATCAGTGTAGAGATTGCTTGCCTCAGTTCGGCCTGGTCTGCGTCTTGTGGGCTCATCATAATGTTACGCCGGAGTAGCTCGCATACCAAACCTGTCCCTAGAACTGAGGTGGCAGGTATGAATACACACACTGACAGAGCGAGGGATGTGTCCGGATTATGGTATGAGATGGTGCCAGGCCAAATGGGGAGTATTGTGTGAATACTTGCCGGTACCGGTATTTCCAGAAGAATGGTCGTTGCCGTTGCCGAGATCAGGGGTAGGAGTAGTACGGAAGGATTGAGGTGAGAGCCGTCATTGAAGGGAGCCAGAAGGTACGTAAACAGGAACAATCCGAAGTCGAGAGCCAAAGAGGGAAGTCTGCCAAGCCGCGTCAAAACCGAGAGAATCAAAGAACAAGCACTGTGAATCGCCCATACAAAAACTATGACGAACGAGGAAGCACAGAACAGAGAGGGTATATAAAGCTGGAACAGCCAACCAGGAGAGGGGGCGTGCCTGGAGGAGTCCAGGGAGCTTCAGCGCATTGGCTGCTGTTCCTAGAGCCCAGGTGACACTCAGCAAGAGCCAGATTGTAACTGTGCGGTGTTTGGGGGTGGAGCCTGAGCGGAGATAAGTTCAGGGGCTGTTGTGTGTGCGCTGTAAGTCCGACGTGCGCATGAGAGGAAGCAACATGGGGTGTGCGTGCGGAGTGGCGATTCCGCGCAGACGGCTGCGGCGTAGAGCGTGGAGGAAGTACCTCGTGGAGCATCCCACCATGCCGAGGGGTAAGTGATGCAGCTGAAGGGGGCTTGCGTGGTTGTAGCGGAAGGTTCTGAGCAGTGTAAGGGGAGAGCCGTGAGCTCCGCCTGTGGCGCTGTGTGCACACATTCCTAACACAATCACTGGGAAAAAAGGCAGGACAGTTTAAATGACCATGATTCATCATCTTGCCTTTAAAAAAGGAGACCAACCACATAAATCATTTTGTCAGCTGTAAAACAACTGATTTATTGATAATGTTATGTAATGAAAAGATATAATCAAAGTTGTTAGTTGACATTCTAACAGTGGGGATAATGCCATAATTCAAACAACGAGTAAAAAAAACTAGTACAAACTTTTCACAAAAAGCCATCATTAGGTAAAAAGAATCATTTAATTTTCATATGTAAAATGCACAAACAGGTTGTAGCCCAGATTGTGGGATGGATAATGAGGTCCCATGTGCCCTGCATTGGAATAAATACCTGCAGCAAGAACCCCTGATTTGTCTCAATTACTGCGTTCAAGGATCTGAAGAAATACTTAGTTGGCATTCTTATTTGCTTTCGTTTAATATATTCATTGTTTTACATGGTATCAAATAGGCATCACTATTGGTCCATAGTGCCAAAGAGGCTTTGATTTTATTAATCAGCCTATTTCAGTATTTCCTTCTTATCTAAAGAAATTGAAACATATGTCAGTTCCTTGTTAGCAAGCTTTATATATCAATATAAAAGGTTGCAAACAAATTGACAATTTTGAACATCTGTCTTCTTATAATACATGTTTTACTAACGAGAATGCAAACAATGACTACAACAGTAAATCATTTAAAAAAAGTATTAGCTTTGTTGAAACTTTGTATCAATTTACAGTATGTTTCCAACCTAGAAATTTCAGATAATTAGTTAGTCATGGCTTTCAAAAAAACTAGAAAAAAAAGCTGCGGGCTCCGTTTACGTGGTTTATGCCTTGATCCATTAAATATTTTTTTATTCTATGGGACACACTCTCCTGCAGTATTTTTCTACATACGTTAGAAGTGCTCCAACTTTCCTCTTACTTCTTCATTTTTCAGAAAAACTATTCATCCCAAGGGCAGTACACATGACACAAGGTCATCCCTTAAGATTGGAGGACAGGAGATTTCAACAGCTCAAAGGAAAGGGTTATTTACAGTAAAGGCAGTTACCGTGCACCCCAAAACTGGAACATTCTACCAGAGACTCTTACATCCACCACCAGTTTAAGTTCTTTCAAATCTAAGGAAAATATGTTGCACAAATGTGCCGCTAGTTTATTGGCAGAGTCTTACAACATATAGGGACCATCATAAGCAATAAGGCTAAAACTCCAGTTGTGAGGCACATGAATGAATTGCATGGTCCCAAGGCTCAACAAAGTATCCGGCCTCTCCTCCATCTCTTACCGTGCACCCCAAAACTAGAACAACCTACCAGAGACTCTTACATCCACCACCAGTTTAAGTTCTTTCAAATCTAAGGCTGTCACACATTTTAATCTGGTCAGTAATTGTTTCATATGCCCATAATATATATTATCTTTAACTGTGCATGCAATGTCTTGTATATAATGTATACCCTGTTCATTTATGTAACTGTATTTGTAACCATGTATTATTTGTCTTAACTCTGTGTCCAGGACATACTTGAAAACGAGAGGTAACTCTCAATGTATTACTTCCTGGTAAAATATTTTATAAATAAATATAAATAAATAAATATAGGGTCTGTAAGAGATGTGTGCAGAGGTACATTTAATGGAGACCGATTAGGGTGAAATTATATCTTGGCTTTATTGCGCCTGTTCCTTTAACAAGGCAAAACATACAAAAACAAACAAAATAAAATAATTTTATCATCCACGCGAGTCTGAGGCAATCCACTTCTAGTGTTTGGGGATTCCATGTTATACTATTTACCCTGTCTTAGCTAGTGACCTAGAGGCAGACTATACTCATTCCAGTGTTATTTAAACTTTAAATTATGCTGAATTATTAGCCTGACCTTGGAATGGGCACTCTGCATATTAGTGTAGCAGTTTTCTGGGGAGGAGGCTTGAGGGATACCTGGCTGCTTAGTGTCTTTTGTACATATACAGATGCAGCGGCCGTTATTGAAACATTTCACGCGGTGTATACCTCGGAATACCCATGTCATGGCGCGGGATTTCTTCCAACCGTACCTCTTTAAGACGCGAGTGTAGGCGAGTGCACATAAACTAGCATATAGCTGTATAGGGAGACTCCCAACATTGACGGCGGTACACACCGAAAGTACTGCCTAAGTCGGCAGCCACTGATGTCCCAAGATCGCGTCACTTGAGGGTGGCCAGCAAGTTCACCGTCAGTAGCTCAAATATTCACCGCAGACTCGGGAGATACTGGCAATGTATTCGGAATATTAAAAACAGATATGGAGAAGGATATTCCCATCGATCCGGGAACGAACCGGAATAATTAAGTTTGAGGTACTGTACGTGCAATACTTACCTGCTTCATAACAGCACATTATATTTTATTATATATTATATTATATATGTTTTTTGTTTGTTTTGTTTTTATTATATTATTTAATACACTATTAGTTGTGCGCTTTCCTTTTTCTTTTTCTACTAGTACCCAAGATGCTGAGCCATCTATACTGACTAGCTGCAGACTATCACAATTTATTGAAGGTTGCATTTGTATCCGGTTATTCCACTTCACTAGTCTTAATTTGGAAACTTAAGGACACTACTATTTGATACATTGTTATCATCCACTATTTTTTTTGTTAATCTTATTACATTATTGATATGATTTAATATTTAATTATATCAATTGATAATTATCAATTCACATTGAATATGGAATAAGAAAAATGATCACAATTTGGTGCGCGTTTTCCACCCCATTATATTGTACCTTAGTATCGGTCTGGTATTTACCCCAATGCAACACTATTATTTAAAGGATATTTGGATACCTACAGGCTTGTTCAGGCAATACTGACTGACTCTATCAGGTGTCACTTGTTACTGTGACTGCCAGTATTATGTATTATTTGACTGAGAGCCACATTTCCATAGTCCTATTATCTATTTAATATTCCGGACTTGCCTGAGACTAGTTTTAATCATTGTTGTACTGTATACATATTAGTTTATTATTCCTTTATATTTTTTAATTACTTACTGTACCTATTAAAGATTTCAGTTTTAACACATTCATATTCTTTGATCGAGTGCAACAGTGCAGAGCCTGTTCTTCTTTGTTTTTTAATACCCTTTCTCTACATGCACCTTGATCCATCATCAATATCTACTGTATACTTTAGGCTTAGCGGGAGCTGTTTCCTTGTAGTGGTCATAATTGAGCGATAGGAACAGATATTTTAAACTAATGAAAGGCTCTAGAATGGTGTTATACCGTAGTTGGTTCTTATCTGTAGCTCTGTTGTTGGTACAGATGCAGCCACGAGTATTAGAACTCTTGCCTGGGAAATTCTGGGGCAGTCACACAGTAAATGCCTCAACATTACTGCAACATTTCTGTTAATAATTTCTGTTTTAATGGCCCATCAGATTAACACAGCAGGGGTCCCTGCAGTCCTCCCTTTTAACCTCCCAAGTGAAAAAGGTGGGGAGGGATGAGCTCTGTCTTTTGTTTGTACACATTGGCCACACTCAGTTGCACTCTTATTGACATATATATATATATATATATATATGGGGGGGAAAAAAAGAGAGCGTACGCCCCATAGTGTAACACTGTAACATTTAATATGGGGAGGGAATGGTGGGGGGATTAAAAACACTCACAATATACAAGTGTAAATAAAGCAGTTTGTGATATATAATCACCACCGAGGCAGGGAAAATGACTTCATATGCCATAGGATTTGTGTGATAAATTTTTGTTGAAAGGTTATGATCCTGGTCTTGTCTGTGACTCTTTCAACAGGACGTGTCTAGAGAACAAAATACCCGGGCGCTACCTGTATGTTTAGTAAGTGCGGGATAGAGGTATAATAACAACCTTGGTAGTAGGCAAGGTATCCGTCTTCTTCTTTTCGTCCTGTGACTCAAACAACCCCAAAAAAGGATCTAACCAGGATCCTTCAAAGTATAGGAGACAAGAGAAAGGGATGGGGGAGCACTGGTGGAAGGGTAAAATAGAGTACAGTCTGGTTCAGGTATGTAAAACTCTGAAGCAATAAAGTGGAGTTTTTAGATGTATAATAATTCTTAACACTCACACGCCTTGTGCAAATGCTGTCACATCAAGGTATCTTTAGGTCCTCTCTTCTCTGTCTTGTAAATTCATTCGCCGCCTTGCGTCTGCACTTTTCTTTTCCTTCTTCTTTGGTGTGGTCTCACCCTCGAAATAAATAGATATACATGTGAACAGAATATATTTGCAATTAGATGATATTTCCAGAAATAAAAACAGGGTTAGAATAAAAAACACTCACACGGGCATGTGTGCGTGCACTCTGAGGGGTGGAGACCAGCTTATGAAACTTGGACAACGCGAGACGTATAGGATCTACAGACTACAGACTCTAGCCCCAAAGGGTCTAAACATAGACATAGACCTGGGAGTATTCAACTGAGCATCCTACATGCCATATCATCCATCTAACAATTTTAGTCGCTCATCCTTCCCCACCCCATTACCCTCCACCATTCACTTTCCATCCATTCCCTTCCCCCCCCCCTCCCTCTACGTCCCTCAGAGACTAGAAGAAAGGACGTCCTTGAAATTGATTTTAGAATTGTTCTATTTCACATTTTTAGACATTTTTCATGCTAGGATATAGGGTACTGACTGCGTGTTTGCTTTCCCTTGCAGATCTTGTTCATCTATTACACCATCTATAAGGAGATGAGTTCATATATCATGTTCAATATATACATTTATTAATTGCATTTTTAATCGATTTTTATAAGACATTTTAAGTTTTGTGTATAAAATTGTTATTTATGTATGTTTTTAAATTACAGTTTTCAGTACTGCCAATATGCATATTGAGGAATAAATATCCGGTCACATATGAGTTTTATACCAATCTCGGTTTAAGATTGGACTGTACACTCTTATGACTTACTGACCATAAACAGGCAATTAATTACATTGTCATTTATTCCTATTTTATCGTCTACCCTTATCAATGAGTCATGGAATTGGAAGGGTTAAATGTATGCAGGAGGTAGATATTTCCTTGATTTATACCAAGGAGATTTTAAATTTGACATGTTTGATTGTATGTATTGGTCCATTATTTCTAGCCAAAAATGAGAGAATCTAGGGTTTTTAAGATATAGATGCCTCAATGAGGAAACCTGTTATTATGTACATAGTACTCCCTCACGTAGCATCAAGTTAGGGTGCATGTGACGTCAGTGATGGTCTATTAAAGGACCGTGCAATGGGGCCAAATTGCTCGTACTATTCGTTATAGCATTTATTTATAACAGCTGATTTCGATGATCCAGTTAAGAAACAGCAGGATGTGGGGGTGTGGTAGACTGGCCGGCCGCAGTATATAAAGCAGGAACCGCGAGCCAAATCCATTCTAACTACGGAGCCTGAGGAAGCCCAAAAGGGCGAAACGCATAGCTCGAAATCCCCCAGATGTTTTGACCTTTTGCAGCCACCGTCGGGAGTGGGACACGGGAAGTGCAGCGCTACATCCAGACGCGGAGAGAGTTTAGCTGCAGTACCATGAGTCCTGAATTATATTCCCTATAGACTGGCTTTTTACCTTATTCCACAGCGCAGCTCACTGGTTGAGTTAGCGGTGTTTTGTTGTGCTTTTTATTTTTAATTTGAATAAAGACCTTGGCCTTGACTTTCTGGGCTTAGAACTTTCTTTACCCATTTGGGAGTGAGAAATCACCATCAGAACCCGCTTTAATTTCCTACCCGGGGACGACAGGAGGAGCAACAAAAGAAACCTTTCCAAGTGTGCACTCACACTTGGCCGTGTGAGTAGTAATACCTTCATATTTATTTTCCATCACTTGACACTGAGTATTGTTTTGATCTTAGACCTATAACTAACTATTGGAGAAGTGGGACTGCCCCCTGGAGAGCAAAGATACCACCCCCCAGAGTGCACACACACATGCCCGTGTGAGTGTTTTTTATTCTAACCCTGTTTTTATTTCTGGAAATATCATCTAATTGCAAATATATTCTGTTCACATGTATATCTATTTATTCCGAGGGTGAGACCACACCAAAGAAGAAGGAAAAGAAAAGTGAAGACGCAAGGCGGCGAATGAATTTACAAGACAGAGAAGAGAGGACCTAAAGATACCTTGATGCGACAGCATTTGCACAAGGCCGTGTGAGTGTTAAGAATTATTATACATCTAAAAACTCCACTTTATTGCTTCAGAGTTTTACACACCTGAACCAGACTGTACTCTATTCTACCCTTCTACCAGTGCTCCCCCATCCCTTTCTCTTGACTCTTTCAACAGGGTGAGGTCTTCAGATAGATCATCATTACTTAGAAAGGGCTCTATTAATAAACACACAAGTTATAATACTCCTGGGAGTGGATCAGTAAATACAGATGGGGTTTCACGGTTTATTACCACCTTTAACCAATCCCTCAGATCCATTCAGGGTATTCTCAATACCCACTGGAGCATTTTAAAGTGTGATCCACATTTAGATAGCGTACTCGCAGAGAAAATTCCCATTGTTTATAGGAAGGCTCAGAACATCAAAAATACTTTAGCTCTGAGTAAATTGAAACCTACAGTTGTGACTGCCTGTGCCATATCTGTGGGCCAAATTGGTAACCATAGATGTGGCAGGGGTCGTTGCATCACGTGCAAACATTTAAATACCAAATCGGAGTTTGTCTCCCTTCATTAGAGTGGACGATGTGATGTAAAGGGCATTATTAACTGCCTGAGTACATTTGTCGTCTATCTCTTACAATGTGGTTGCGGCCTCCAATATGTTGGCCGCACCACTCGATCCCTGAGTACCAGATTCCTGGAGCACAGGAGGAATGTAATCAACAGTGTCACCACCCATAGTTTACCTAAACATTTTACTAATGTACAGTACATCATAATGATCTAGAATCCTTAACAATTATGGGTATTGAGCACATTCCTCCTGTTGCACTAGGAGGGGACCGTTTTAAATCTCTTTGTAGAAGGGAGACATTTTGAATACACCGGTTGGGGACACTCACCCCCGGTGGTCTAAATGAATGTTTGGATACCAGTACTCTGGTACTACGTCCCCATCCACTCTTTTTATTCATCCCAAGTCCCCCCCCTCCCTCACCCCCCTATCATATTCATCTCCCTATCCCCCTTTCCTATCCATTCCTAATCCATATCACTTCTTGTCCTTCTCATTCCCCCCCCCCATTCCCCTTTCCCTTCCCCTCTCCCCCCATATTTTCCCATTTCCCGCCTTTTCTCTTCATTTTTGTTTTTATTTTTTGATACATTTATATCCTGTCTAGCTATATACTTTTAGTACTTGGTACCTGTGTGTGCGTGCACACTTTAATATACATTCTTTGCGCACACAGTATTTATGTTTGTGCTTGAGTGTGTGCAGGTGTGTTGACACACATGGATATTATCAGATTAATGGGTTGATATTGAGGGGTATTATGTTACATTATATATGTATTTTATGATTATATATATATATATATATAATTTTTTAGAAGATTTGTAACACCTTAATATATTTTTAGTCTTTTTATGATTTTGAGTAATAATTATTACTAGCTGAGAGACCCGGCGTTGCCCGGGATGTAATGTTCCCGTTCCTCTCTCTCCTCCCCCCTCTCTCTGTTTGTCCCCCATTCACATCAATCCAGTCCCCCCCCTCCCTCCCTCCTTTACAGCTTCATGTAGCGTGTGTGCGTCAGTCACTGTGTGTTTGCTCGCGCGTCAGTGAGTCTGAGGCAGAAACACAAACACACACAGACTGACTGACGCACACACAGTCAGTGTGTGCCTCAGTCAGTGTGTGCGTGCGTCAGTCAGGCTTTGTGTGCGCGTCAGTCAGTGTGTGCGTGCGTGCGGCAGTCAGTCAGTGTGTGCGCGCGGGGCGTCAAAGGCAGGGGGGGGCGTCAAAGGCAGGGGGGGGCGTCAAAGGCAGGGGGGGGGGCGCCTCAAAGGCATGGATTCCTCCCCCTGCATTTCCTGCAGTGGACAGGAGGGGGGGGCAGTGGACAGGAGGGGGGGGGCAGTGGACAGGAGGGGGGGGGCAGTGGACAGGAGGGGGGGGGGCAGTGGACAGGAGGGGGGGGGCAGTGGACAGGAGGGGGGGGCAGTGGACAGGAGGGAGGGGGCAGTGGACAGGAGGGGGGGGGCAGTGGACAGGAGGGGGGGGCAGTGGACAGGAGGGGGGGGGCAGTGGACAGGAGGGGGGGGGCAGTGGACAGGAGGGGGGGGCAGTGGACAGGAGGGGGGGGCAGTGGACAGGAGGGGGGGGCAGTGGACAGGAGGGAGGGGGCAGTGGACAGGAGGGGGGGGGCAGTGGACAGGAGGGGGGGGGCAGTGGACAGGAGGGGGGGCAGTGGACAGGAGGGGGGGCAGTGGACAGGAGGGGGGGGGCAGTGGACAGGAGGGGGGGGCAGTGGACAGGAGGGGGGGGGCAGTGGACAGGAGGGGGGGGGCAGTGGACAGGAGGGGGGGGGCAGTGGACAGGAGGGGGGACAGGAGGGGGGACGCAGTGGACAGGAGGGGGGACGCAGTGGACAGGAGGGGGGGGGCAGTGGACAGGAGGGGGGGCAGTGGACAGGAGGGGGGGGCAGTGGATAGGAGGGGGGGGGCAGTGGACAGTGACACACACACACACACACACACACACACACACACACACACACACACACACACACACACACACACACACACACACCTCAGTTGATGCGCCCTTTCTCAGTTCCGTTTGGCGCCGGAGGTGGGGAGCGACACCTACCTGTACTTCCGGGCGCCGCCACCGTCTGACTCGGCGCCGCGAGGGAGGAAGGGGGTCCGCCATCTTACGCGCCGCGTGGCAGCTGCGGGAAGCGAGGTGATTTGGAGCGGGGAGGGGGGAGAGGTGATTTGGAGCGGGGAGAGGTGATTTGGAGCGGGGAGAGGTGATTTGGAGCGGGGAGAGGTGATTTGGAGCGGTGAGGGGGAGAGGTGATTTGGAGCGGTGAGGGGGGAGAGGTGATGCCGCTGGGGAGGGGGAAGAGGTGATGCCGCTGGGGAGGGGGAAGAGGTGATGCCGCTGGGGAGGGGGAAGAGGTGATGCCGCTGGGGAGGGGGAAGAGGTGATGCCGCTGGGGAGGGGGAAGAGGTGATGCCGCTGGGGAGGGGGAAAAGGTGATTTGGAGAGGGGGTTATTTATTTTTTTGGACCTTTGGCCCGTCACTCCGCCTCAGGCCAATGAGAGGTGTGGGGGGCGGGCCAAGGGGGTGGTGTGAGTGTGTGAGGCCAATGAGAGGTGTGCGGGGGCGGGCGGGCCAAGGGACCAATGAGATTGCCGCTAGGGACACCGGACATCCAGCAGGCAGGCATGCAGGCAGGCAGGCAAACATACAGTGCTTTCACTAATATAGTATAAGATATATATATATATATTTTTTTAATTATTATTTTTTATATTATATATTTGTGGTGATTTAGCTTTTTTGTAGTATTAGATGTTGATATTGCTATTTGTAGATATTCATATGACAGTACGTATATGCCTGAGTGATCGTTTATTTTTCTATTTAATTTTTCTTTTAAATTACCACCTTTGATTCCCGTTACACTCTGGTTCCCTATAGGGGCGGAATCTTTGATAATTGATGTACCTACTGCTGCGGCCAAGTTTATTCGAGCATTTGCCCGTTCTTGGCCGCAGCAGTAGCCTGGCGCGCGCCCGAGTGTGACGGGCGCGCGCCGAAGCAGCGGAAGAGCGCCCTCCGATCGGGGCGCTCTCCCTACCGCTGCCGGGTCCGCCGGGTCCCCCGGAACCCCCTGCCGCCGTCCCGCAGATCGCGGGACACCAGGGCTCCCTCGGGGAGCCCTGGACGCGCGTGCAGGGGGCGCAGGCTCCCGAAGACGCGTGACCGCGCGTCTATGACGCGCGGCACGCCGAGGGGCGGCCACTAGCAAGCCGGGAAATCTCCCGGCTTGCGGTACCGACCACACTGCAATAAAGTGTGTCGGTACTGTATCACGATCGAGACACTCCAGTATATTAGCTCTGCCATTACTGTTCAGGGACATTCCCTTTGATAAAGTTGCATTTGTTGCGACGAAACGCATCAGGGACGTACCGTATATTCCGGCGTATAAGACGACTGGGCGTATAAGACGGCCCCCCAACTTTTCCAGTTAAAATATAGTGTTTGGGATATACTCGCCGTATAAGACTACCCCTCTTCCAACGCACACACCAACCAAATAAAAATTAAAAAAACATCAGATTTCATTTATATATACTGTGCCGGCACATCCTATTCTAACTTTTGCCCGTCTTGCTCCGCGCATCATTATGGGCTGGCGCACGGCCACGTTCGGCGCCGGCCCATAATGATGCGCGGAGTAAGACTGGCAAAAGTTAGAATAGGATGTGCCGGCACAGTATATTGAAATCAAATCTGATGTTTTTTTTATTTTTATTTGGTTGGTAGCCTAGCCGCATCTTCCCCTCCCCCTTCCTTTCCCCTCGCGACCCCCACACACACACAGTCACACCACACATTCAATCACAAAACATACACATATCACAGTACATATATACACACACACACACACACACACACACAGTCACACCACACATTCAATCACTGTACATACACATATCACTGTACATACACACACACACACACACACACACACACACACACACACACACACACACACACACACACACACACACACACACACACACACACACACACACACACACACACACACACACACACACACACACACACACACATCACTATATACACACACATCACTATATATACACACACACCATTATACACACACACACATCATTATACACACACACACACATCATTATACACACACACACACACACACACATCATTTTACACACACACACACATACACACATCATTATACACACACACACATACACACATCATTATACACACACACACACACACACACACACACACACACACACACACACACACACACACACACACACACACACACACACACACACACACACACACACACACACACACACACACACACACACACACACACACCTCTGTACTGCTTGCTCGACTCCCCACGCTTCTGAGCACTGGAGGAGTAAAGCCAGGAAGAGGAGGGCTTGTATCTGTGTGCAGAGGGACGCCCCGCCCCCTCTGCAAGCACAGGGAAACAGCAACAGCAGCATGGATCTTCTCCCTGCCACTGCTCTGCTCTGCACTTAAAGGCTTTATGCGCCGTCCCTCCTTTGTAACGCTAACCTAAATAACGTCACACCACACAAGGTTGGAAGAAAAGGTCACAGCTTTATTTTAACACCCGCTGTTAAAATCAATCAGCCTGCCCGCCAGCCAAGCAGGATCCATGTGAAATGGGGGGGGGGGGGGGGAGATCCTTGCCCAGACAGCCAGCAATTGGCCCGCTCCCTCCCCCCGCCCGTAGCATGTGCATAGGAGGGAGATCCTTGCCCAGACAGCCAGCAATTGGCCCGCTCCCTCCCTCCGCCCGTATCATGTGCATGGAAGGGAGATCCTTGCCCAGCAATTGGCCCGCTCCCTCCCTCCGCCCAAAAGCACTGTAAAATGGGAGGGGGAGATCCTCATTCAGCCGATGTTGGGCTGCTTCCCTCCCCCTCCCGCCCCTAGGGTCAGCTTAGGCCCAGCCCTAAAGCTGGCGCCCAGCCTTTTACCAGCGTTGATTGGGCATAGGCCGGCCCGGCCCTACAGCCGACGCCTCCAGCCTGTTGCGCTGTTCTAGGGGCTCCAGCTGACAGGCGGACCCTAAAGTCCTCGCCCGTTCTCCGTCTCCTGAGCTTGGCTGGCGCGGCAGCTCCGCTGTGACGAGGAGACAAACTGCTCCTGTGTGATACAAAATCATGTTAATATAACAATCCAACAGTTTAATATAATAGCCAAACATTGGGGATGGGTGGGTGGGAATTCCGTTAGCTCTGACTCTTCCCCCAAGGGTCCCTCTCTTTATACCCTCTCACCCCCCTCCCCCTAGATGGGAGGGGACAAGCAGTCTTCCCACTCCGTGGGGGAAGGGGGGTTATCTGACCCCCCAGCTCACGCCAATCAGGACGTCGCAGCCCTTAAGGAGCCTACGACCCCATTCTGGGGCCTCTGCCTCATCATTGCCGGCGTATAAGACGACCCCCGACTTTTGAGAAGATTTTCCAGGGTTTAAAAGTCATCTTATACGCCGGAATATACGGTACCTTGCGACATCGCGTCACCACGTTGCATGCACGCTTTACGGCTGGAGAGTGCATGATGTATTATCGAGGCCAGCTCCGATACCATATTACATGGAGGACTTCGAGTGATCTTTGAAAGGATTAACGCAGTCGGATGCCTTGTTCCAGTATTGATGTTGGACGGCTTACCTGTCATGAGACGTTACCTGCCTCGGTGGTGATTATATATCACAAACTGCTTTATTTACACTTGTATATTGTGAGTGTTTTTAATCCCCCCACCATTCCCTCCCCATATTAAATGTTACAGTGTTACACTATGGGGCGTGCGCTCTCTGTCTCGTTGTTCTTATAGATTCTGCATTGGAACTGGTTCTTCCATGTGAGAGCTGCCGTGGACCCCTGGATCCTGTACATTATCCTGTTATCATCTTTCAGGACTTACCTTAAGGTTTGGACATTGCACTTGGACTATTTATTATTTCAACTTATATGTATATATATATTTGCCATATTAGAGTGTATATTCTAGTTTGTAATTGTTTTACATTTTTATGGGAATTATTATTTTATTTTTGTAGGTAGTTTGAATCATTTATTTGTTAATATCACATATTTATCTACTGTTTCACGATTCGCGCTACTTTAATCACTTTTTTCTTGTATATATTTATATATATATATATGTAGAGGTATCAGTACCGTGTTAGCCGAGCTTCAATAATCAAAAAAATAAATAGATGATACCGTTCTGTGGCTAACGAAATGCTTTTATTTGTGCGAGCTTTCGAGATACACTGATCTCTTCTTCCTGCGATGTTACAATGAATGAAGCAAAAGGTAAACTTAAAAACAGTGTCTATTGGAATGTTATCTGTGCTGTTCCTTCCCCCGGTGTGGATGTGTTTTATGGCTAGAGGTGTCAAAAGGTTACTGTGAAAGCAAGTTAAGAAAGAGTGTGTATGTGTATCAGTGTGAATAAAAATGAATGGAGAGCCCACAGTATAAACAGTGCTTTACACAAGGTGTGTGTGGAGTGGGACTGGATATAAATGGTGTGGGTGGGTGTGGAAATGTGAGAGTTAGTAGCACAACTAAAAGTGTGTGTGGATACTTAGTGGTCCCTATTGGTGTATAGGGATGGAAAAACAAGGAGTATTAGTATGTGTGAGAGACAGCTGTGTGTGCAAACATATAGCACAGTATGTACAGACATGGCCTTTAGCGCTTATGGGACGAGCGTTCACTACTGTCAGTAATGACTCATAAAATTTCGATCTCTGTTTAGGCCACTGCTAAGTGTCCCGAACAGTTGCATAAATTTGTATTCATGCAACCGTCTCTCTTTCGGGGTTTTAAGATTACCTTTGAGTATGGCAACCCTATATATATATATAAAACAGAAAATGATGAACAGCGCCCCTATTAGCACACACCTGTATCCTTGCAAAACAGATCCCACACTGTAGAACGATGTAGAACGATGTACCTAGCACAGATGTCTAACAATGTATAGTATAGTGGCAGGATACTAAGTATATTGCAAGTTACAAGAAATAAAAATATATAAAAAATTGAAAAATTAAAAAATATATAAAAAATGTAGGTTGGCAACAAAAACAATATAAAAGAAAAATATAACTATAAAAATTGTGTAAGTCTCTTATTCAATGTTGACAATAAGAATATAGAATGTCCATACAAATCCTTAAAAAATGAAATTGTAGTCCTGGGCAGCTTAACTCTTGGGCTCACCAACCTCCCAACGATACCTAAGAGAAAAAAAGAAAAGAAAAAGCGCCCGATCCTTGTGTAAAATCAGATAATAAAGGGTTTTAATTTGCCATGAACAGACGATTGCCAACTCACACTTTGTCAAATAAAATCAAGCAATATATGGGACAAGCCCATGCACCACGCCGACGACCAGATATCACAGCTGTCCTCCGTCTGCATACAGATACTGCCGTTGTAAATCAGCTCTGCTGTGGGATGTGCTGACAGTAAAACCTTTCTCTTTCACCTCAGTTGGAATAGTAGGTACTTCTGGCTGCATTCAATCTTCCACCGATCGTGTTGCAGGATACTCCTGGACTGACGTCTCTGCTCTGGAGCCTGGGCTGTTCAGCCACCGTAGTTCCTGTACCACGTGACCCTACGCGTTTCATCCGTCTCAGCGGATTTCATCAGGGGATAAACACTGACTGAGCTGACTGACTATTTAAAGAGGTCCAATCCAATAAAATATGTAAATATCAGTCAACTCAAGTCAATTACATTTATATAGAGATCATCTGTGCTAGGTAATTGGCCAAATGGCAGAACTCAAAAAAAGGACATATACAGTATATATAATGATAAATGTATACATAAATTTTGTAGATAGCAAATTTTGACATAATATTTTAAAAATGCAATAAAATTGAAAAAATAATATAAACAACATGTATTAACAAAATCACGAGTTCTAACTATAAATTAAAGTTTGTTGCTATGACTCAATAATCAAACGGTCAATTAAGTCAATCAATTAATAAAATCATAACATATTATATAAAATTGATTAGCATTGAATGTATTATTAAAGTTTTGATTATCATATATAAAAATTGACAATGGAAGGGATGAATCATGATGGTTAGTAATCTATATTTCATACCTAGATCAAAAAATAGAAAGGCTTATTAGGAGACAACAATATGCAGAATCTGCAGAAATTGATATGTCAGAATGTAATGAGGATAGTATTGATCTTAAAACTAACTTTTTTAAGCTTGAAAGGCTGGCAAAGGAAGAGATGAAGCATTGGCTTGACCTTTTGTCATTGCAAAATTATCTAGATGCTAAAATAGTCCCTAGAGGACTAAGGTTTACAAAAACAACAACATTTGACACAGATGTTGATTTTAAAACCAAATGGAATGATGCAATGGAATCATGTTCATTTACCCTAATAAAATTATTAATTAATTATAGGGAAGATAAACTGAATGTGATTGCAAAAGAAATAGAAGAAATTCAAAAGATTATGATTCCATTTGTAGAAAGTGAGGAATTCTTAGAATTAGATAAATTAGTAGACTCTAGAGTTCTCAAATATGAGAAAGAAATCAGTGAGCGTAAAAGTAACAAATATGAAAGAGACCAAACTGATTACGCCACAGACAAAGTCAGAGATTGGAGATGACATGATAGGAGAGATAGATCCAAATACTATACTCCAAATAGATATTATAAGAAAAATAAATCAGATAGATATAGAGACAATAGCAAAGATCACAATATCACCCATGTGACACCCAAAGAGAAGGTACAAAATACCAATAAAACTGAAAGGAAAACAAAAAATTCCCAATATACCTGTCCAGTGGAAAATAAATTTGAGGTTCTCCAGGATGAAGGAGAATCACATGGGGAAATTTTGATAGAGAAGAAAGATTCTGATAAAAGTAGTGGTACTATACCAAAAACTCAAAACAAAGAAAATACTAAAAACAATTCAGAAAATCACTTCTCTAATGTGAAATCACATACTGCTTCTTTTTTAGAGTTGGTGACACAACAGGAGAAACGAGAGAAAGGGAAGTCTTATCCCTTATGGGATCGAAAACCAACATACCATTCGAACACCCCACAGCGAAGAAAAAGAAGCAGCGAGGAATCCGGGGAGGGAGGCGCGAGCAAAGAAAGAAGGAGAATAAGTTAAGAGCCAGCAATCCAGAAGGTCATGGTATATTTAATTTATCCACATTTATTTTATCTAGTAATCACATATCACTTCTGGCCAGGGGGCTTTCATTTGCACCTAGTAGTCTTCCTGATAGGTTTGATCTATTTGTAGATCTAAATAAATATATCAGGAAGATTATATTAATGAGACGCTTTTCAATGCAAAATAAGGAACAACAAAATGTATTCAATGCAAAGGAAATTGCTTGTGTCGATGCAATGACTGCACTACTTATAGAAAATGCACAGGTGGAAAGCCTAACACCATTACAAAATTTAAGTCAACTGACAACATATGAAACAGAATGTACATTAACACAATTTAATCACATTACATCTCAATTAGAGACAAATACAGACTATGTAGATGAACAAATCATCCAAAATTCATTAAATAGCAATCAAATTGATAATGAAAAAGTAATACACTCTCCATTTACAGCTAAATCTACCTTTTTCCCATACAATTCGAAGGGAGCCTTTATAGAAACCTTTTATGCCATGGTACTCAAAGATTTTGAATCTATGTGTCAAACCACAACAACTATATCAAAAAGAAATTTATCCAAAGAGGAAAATTTGGCACTTAAAGAACTTAGCAGTATGAATAATCTTGTCATCAGACAGGCAGATAAAGGAGGTGGGATAGTCCTACAAGACAGAGTAGACTATCTCACCGAGGCATATCGATTATTGGGTGATCACACCTCCTATTGTATTTTAGGTAAAGATCCTATGGATGACTTTCAAATTCAATATAAGGATTTCCTCACCAAAGCTTTCCATATGAACATTATTAGTAAAGCAGAATTTGGCTTTTTGTTTATACGCTCACCACGAACTCTGATATTTTATCATATCCCTAAGTTACATAAACATATTACAATACCTCCTGGTAGACCTATTGTTTCAGGGGTGGAGTCGATGACATCCAGCGTGTCACAATATGTAGACTATTTTTACAACCTATAGTTAGCAATTAAAATCTTACTTGAGAGACACGCTGCATGTCCTTCACTCCATCTCTGGAATCAAATGGAAACCCACATACATCTGGGCTACATGTGATATAACATCATTATATACATGCATCAAACACAACAAGGGTCTTCAAGCTATAAAACATTTTTTGGATATTGAAGAGAACATCTGCCCTAAACAGTCCACCTTTATTTTACAAGCAATTTCTTTTATTTTAGAACACAACTATTTTCTTTTTGAGGATTCATATTATTTACAGGTCTGTGGGATGGCCATGGGCACTCGGTTTGCCCCCAGCTATGCAAACCTCTACATGGGTTTGTGGGAGGAACTCCATGTTTGGGGTGATGCGGATCTGGGGGCGAGCCTGGTGTTCTATGGCCGTTACATAGACGATATCATTTTAATTTGGGATGGACCTATGGATTGTTTGGAGAAAAAATTAAATTCCTTTAATCTTAATGACATGGATCTCAAGTTTACATTTAATCTAAACACAAAGAACATAGTGTTTTTGGATTTAGAACTAGATATTAGTGAGAACTGTACGATTATCACCAAAACACACTTTAAAACAGTTGCTACCAACGGTTACTTGCACAACAAGAGTAACCATTACAAAAAGTGGCTTGACAATATCCCCAGGGGCCAATTTCTCAGAGTCAGAAGAAATTGTTCTCTTGATTCTGATTTTTTGGCCCAGGGGGAACTGTTAGTCAACAAATTCATAGCCAAAGGTTATGACACTCATGTCATCCGAGAGACATTTAAACAGGTTGGTGCTCTGGATCGTGTAGCTTTACTTAATAAATCTAAAAAGAATTATCTGAAAGAAAGAACTGTTGAAAAAACAGTGAATATACCAACTAAGTCTCCTTTGTTCATCACTACATTTAATAATGCAGCTAAAGGTATCTGTTCTATCCTAAACAAACATTGGAACATCATGCGAAGGGATCCCATTATTGGTCTAAAATTACCACCTAAAATTCCTATTATTTATAGGAAAGATAGGAGTATAAAAACTTTATTGGCACCTAGCCGTTTGAAACCAAATTCGGTACCTCAAATAAAAGGGACACAAAAAAGTGGTAATTCATCATGTGGACGGAGTAGATGTTTAACTTGTAAATATATAAACAAACAGGATCATGTTATATCACATCATAACAAATCTACCCATACAGTAAAAGGTCAAATCAATTGTCTATCCACATTTGTCATATATATGATTATATGCCCATGTGGCTACCAATATGTGGGTAGAACTACACGTACTCTAAGCACGCGTTTTTTTAGAACATAGACGCAATGTTATTCATGGTATCACGACCCATAATCTATCAAAGCACTATTTGGAAACACATAACAAAGATCCATCTTCTCTTATGATGATGGGGTTAGAACTGATACCATCCACTTTGTTAAGTGGAGATAGGCTTAAGAGACTAAATTCACGTGAGACATATTGGATATACATGTTAGATACTCTAAGTCCTGGTGGTCTTAATGATTGCATCGACACAAGCACTATTGTATAGGCAATTTCCAGATTATGCCAGTTTAGGGTGTTTACAGAGGTTTGGGTTGAACATGTGCAACATGTTCCCTCTGTTTCTCCCGGTTGGTGTATTTGAAATCGTACCCTTGGTCAGGTTCACATTTGCACACCATTTGGTAAATTTATAAATTCATTTATTAATAATCACTTATACTATTGATACATTCGTAGGCACATTTATATTTGTAGCTATTAAACTAGCCCTAGTACTTATATTTATAGTTTATTCATTCAATACACAATATTATTAATCCTTACACAAATATAATTTATTCTTTTCACTATGGTATTAACACGTATAGTAACAAATTGGCCATTCACATCTGATTGCTGGCTTCTTGATATTATAGCTCCAGTTTTACATCTTATGTTGATTTGCTCATTCTCTCCTTCTTCCTTTTTCTCTCTCGATTTGGGGTGTTTATAATGGTAACTTACACCGGTTACACCCACTTATCCATCTTTATATAATTCTCTCTGTATTTATATTTAACAATTTAGATCTATTATGCTCAAACTGTGCCGATTGGATTCTTTCTCCATTATCATGATCGTCTGCAGTTGATGACTGATTCATTCAAATAATAGATGCATAATCTATACATCTTTACTAATGAATTCCTCCTTTATTTATTATTTTTTGATCTAGGTATGAAATATAGATTACTAACCATCATGATTCATCCCTTCCATTGTCAATTTTTATATATGATAATCAAAACTTTAATAATACATTCAATGCTAATCAATTTTATATAATATGGTATGATTTTATTAATTGATTGACTTAATTGACCGTTTGATTTTTGAGTCATAGCAACAAACTTTAATTTATAGTTAGAACTCGTGATTTTGTTAATACATGTTGTTTATATTATTTGTTCAATTTTATTGCATTTTTAAAATATTATGTCAAAATTTGCTATCTACAAAATTTATGTATACATTTATCATTATATATATGTCCTTTTTTGAGTTCTGCCATTTGGCCAATTACCTAGCACAGATGATCTCTATATAAATGTAATTGACTTGAGTTGACTGATATTTACATATTTTATTGGATTGGACCTCTTTAAATAGTCAGTCAGCTCAGTCAGTGTTTATCCCCTTATGAAATCCGCTGAGACGGATGAAACGCGTAGGGTCACGTGGTACAGGAACTACGGTGGCTGAACAGCCCAGGCTCCAGAGCAGAGACGTCAGTCCAGGAGTATCCTGCAACACGATCGGTGGAAGATTGAATGCAGCCAGAAGTACCTACTATTCCAACTGAGGTGAAAGAGAAAGGTTTTACTGTCAGCACATCCCACAGCAGAGCTGATTTACAACGGCAGTATCTGTATGCAGACGGAGGACAGCTGTGATATCTGGTCGTCGGCGTGGTGCATGGGCTTGTCCCATAAATTGCTTGATTTTATTTGACAAAGTGTGAGTTGGCAATCGTCTGTTCATGGCAAATTAAAACCCTTTATTATCTGATTTTACACAAGGATCGGGCGCTTTTTCTTTTCTTTTTTTCTCTTATATATATATATATATATATATATATACATACACAGTGGTCGACAAATCACCCAAAAATCTACTCGCTGAACAAAAATATCTACTCGCCACCTAGTCTCGCCCCCAACCCGCCCTAGTCCCGCCCCTTGTCCCGTCCCTTGTCACAGAAATTGTATTTGTGTTTGTGATGTTTTAATTAAAAATCAAAATACAATTTCATTGACAAAACGCAAATAAATTTGACTTATAGCGCGCGTGCTCGGCACACATCCCCTGTATTAGCTATTTGCACTAAGTGTGAATTCCTCGTGTGTGCGTGTGACTGGGAGTGTGCGTGTGACAGAGAGTGTGCGTGTGACAGAGAGTGTGCGTGTGACAGAGTGTGCGTTTGAGAGAGAGTGTGTGTGTGACAGAGAGTGTGCGTGTGACAGAGTGTGTGCGTGTGACAGAGTGTGTGCGTGTGACAGAGTGTGTGCGTGTGACAGAGTGTGTGCGTGTGACAGTGTGTGCGTGTGACAGAGTGTGTGCGTGTGACTGAGAGTGTGCGTGTGACTGAGAGTGTGCGTGTGACTGAGAGTGTGCGTGTGACTGAGAGTGTGCGTGTGACTGAGAGTGTGCGTGTGACTGAGAGTGTGCGTGTGACTGAGAGTGTGCGTGTGACTGAGTGTGCGTGTGACTGAGTGTGCGTGTGACTGTGAGTGTGCATGTGACTGTGCGTGTGACTGACTGTGCGTGTGACTGACTGTGCGTGTGACTGACTGTGCGTGTGCGTGTGAGTGTGCATGTGACTGCGTGTGCGTGTGACTGTGCGTGTGACTGTGCGTGTGACTGTGACTGTGCGTGTGACTGTGTGTGCGTGACTGAGTGTGCGTGTGACTGTGTGTGCGTGTGACTGAGTGTGCGTGTGACTGTGTGTGCGTGCGTGTGACTGTGTGTGCGTGCGTGACTGTGAGTGTGCGCGTGACTGAGAGTGTGAATTCCTTGTGTGTGTGTGTCAATTAGTGTCTGTGTGTTTGTAAATTTGACTTATAACGCGCGTGCTCGGCACACATCCCCTGTATTAGCTATTTGCACTAAGTGTGAATTCCTCGTGTGTGCGTGTGACTGGGAGTGTGCGTGTGACAGAGAGTGTGCGTGTGACAGAGAGTGTGCGTGTGACAGAGAGTGTGCGTTTGACAGAGAGTGTGCGTGTGACAGAGAGTGTGCGTGTGACAGAGAGTGTGCGTGTGACAGAGAGTGTGCGTGTGACAGAGAGTGTGCGTGTGACAGAGTGTGTGCGTGTGACAGAGTGTGTGCGTGTGACAGAGTGTGTGCGTGTGACAGAGTGTGTGCGTGTGACAGAGTGTGTGCGTGTGACAGAGTGTGTGCGTGTGACTGAGAGTGTGCGTGTGACTGAGAGTGTGCGTGTGACTGAGAGTGTGCGTGTGACTGAGACTGTGCGTGTGACTGAGAGTGTGCGTGTGACTGAGAGTGTGCGTGTGACTGAGAGTGTGCGTGTGACTGAGTGTGCGTGTGACTGTGAGTGTGACTGACTGTGCGTGTGACTGACTGTGCGTGTGACTGACTGTGCGTGTGCGTGTGAGTGTGCATGTGACTGTGCGTGTGCGTGTGACTGTGCGTGTGACTGTGCGTGTGACTGTGCGTGTGACTGTGACTGTGCGTGTGACTGTGCGTGTGACTGTGCGTGTGACTGTGACTGTGCGTGTGACTGTGTGTGCGTGTGACTGAGTGTGCGTGTGACTGTGTGTGCGTGCGTGTGACTGTGTGTGCGTGCGTGCGACTGAGTGTGCGTGCGACTGAGTGTGCACGTGACTGTGAGTGTGCGCGTGACTGTGAGTGTGCGCGTGACTGAGAGTGTGAATTCCTTGTGTGTGTGTGTCAATTAGTGTCTGTGTGTTTGTATATATGTGTGTGTGTCAGTCAGTGTATGTGTGTCAGTCAGTGTGTGTGTGTATGTGTGTCAGTCAGTGTTTGTGTGGTGTGTATGTCTCTTTCTGTGTCCTGTCTGTGTCCTGTGTCCTGTGTCCTGTGTCCTGTGTTCCCGTCACCCCCCCCCCCCCGGAGGTACACGACCGCGGCGCAGTCCCCATTCTCTACCCCTGGTAGAGCTGCGTGTCCTGCTGCAGCCAGGTCCACACAAGGGGGTTACAGGAGGGCACGGTAATGTGCGTGGGGCACTCTTCCCTCTGATTATGCTGTGGACAACAGCCTCTTCTGCCGCCATCACTGCTGCGCATGCGCGGCATAGGAGCGGCAATGGCGGAAGTTCACTTGCCCCCGATACACAGTTGCGCAGCACGCAGACCCCGCAGCCATTGTTGGCTTCCTCCGGCAGCCGGGTCAGCGGCCTCCAGCCCCACGGGGAGCCGATGTAATAATGCATCTGGGGGGAATGGCGCATGTGCTGGAGCGGCCGGGGCTGAGGGGAGGGGTTAGCCATCAAAACACAACAGCGCATGCGCGGCATGGCAGCAAGAACGGCGGCCATTAGTAGCATATGTCAGCGGCCGTGTGGGGAGTGCGGCGGCCATCCGGCCGTTAGGAGCGGCAACGGCGGCTATCGCCGCCGCCGCCGCATTGATTTTTGGAGCGGGTGTGATGTCAGTGTTGGGGTCGGGCTGAGCCAAAACACAGCCCGGCCTCAACTGCCAGCACTGACGTCACATCCGTTTCATTTCTGTCTCCACAATTCTTTTTTGCCCTAGTTCGAATAAGGTGCCACTAAGGAAGTTTCACTTCAAAAAATTCCTAGTAAGAACAACATTTGTTTTTGACATAAGTTTATTTATTGTATTACATTATATTACAATTTGTCCTTGTTACGTGTGTGTGAAATGTCGGATCTAGAAAAAAAAGCCAGATGTGAATGACTAGTTTCCTGAATCCATTAACCAGTGTCTGGATGCCCCCACTTCCCAATATCTAAAGCAGCAATCCCACCTGGGATCTTACCTGATCCACAGTCCCTCAATGTCCAGGTACCCTCATTCTCGCAATGTTATACATTGGAGGGGAGGTGTTCCCAACCTGTCTTCTGGGTTAGGGGGGATTCCGATGTCTTCTGTGTGAAGCTCGAGAGTTAGATCTGGAACAAAGCAGTATAGGTTATTTCGGTATAGTATAGGACAGTTAAGATATATAGGGTAAATAAGATATCCAGATTCAGAGTGTGAGAGAGAGTGGGTGAGAGAGAGAGAGTGGGTGAGAAAGAAAGAGAGAGAGAGTGAGTGAGACAGAGAGAAAGAGAGAGTGGGTGAGAGAGAGAGGGTGTGAGAGAGAGAGAGGGTGAGAGGTTGTGTGAGAGAGAGGGTGAGGGAGAGAGAGTGGGTCAGAGAGAGAGTGGGTGTGAGAGAGAGAGTGGGTGTGAGAGAGAGAGTGGGTGTGAGAGAGAGAGAGTGGGTGTGAGAGAGAGAGTGGCTGAGAGAGAGTGGCTGAGAGAATGGGTGAGAGAGAGAGTGGGTGATGGAGACAGGGTGACGGAGACAGGGTGAGGGAGACAGGGAGACAGGGAGAGGGAGACAGAGACAGGGAGAGGGCAACAGAGACAGGGAGAGGGCGACAGAAACAGGGAGAGAGCGACAGGAGACAGGGAGAGGGCGACAGAGACAGGGAGAGGGCGACAGAGACAGGGAGAGGGCAACAGAGACAGGGAGAGGGTGACAGAGACAGGGAGACAGAGACAGGGAGAGGGCGACAGAGACAGGGAGACAGAGACAGGGAGAGGGAGAGGAAGACAGGGAGAGTTCAACAGAGACAGGGAGAGGGCGACAGAGACAGGGAGAGGGCGACAGAGACAGGGAGAGGGCAACAGAGACAGGGAGAGTTCAACAGAGACAGGGAGAGGGCAACAGAGATGGAGACGGAGAGGGCGACAGAGACAGGGAGACAGAGACAAGGAGAGGGCGACAGAGACAGGGAGACAGAGACAGGGAGAGGGCGACAGAGACAGGGAGACAGAGAGAGGGAGAGGGAGACAGAGAGAGGGAGACAGAGACAGTGAGAGGGAGACAGAGACAGGGAGAGGGCGACAGAGACAGGGAGACAGAGACAGGGAGACAGAGACAGGGAGAGTGTGACAGAGACAGGGAGACAGGGAGACAGGGAGACAGGGAGAGGGAGACAGAGACAGGGAGAGGGCGACAGAGACAGGGAAACAGAGACAGGGAGAGGGCGACAGAGACAGGGAGACAGGGAGATGGAGACAGGGAGAGGGATACAGAGACAGGGAGATGGAGACAGGGCGAGGGAGACAGAGACAGGGAGACAGAGACAGGGAGACAGAGACAGGGAGACAGGGAGACAGAGATAGGGAGAGGGAGACAGAGACAGGGAGACGGGGAGAGGGAGACAGGGAGAGGGAGACGGGGAGAGGGAGACGGGGAGAGGGAGACGGGGAGAGGGAGACGGGGAGAGGGAGACAGGGAGAGGGAGACAGGGAGAGGGATACAGATACAGGTAGAGGGAGACAGAGACAGGGAGAGGGAGACAGAGAGAGGGAGACAGAGACAGGGAGAGGGGGAGGGAGACAGGGAGAGGGAGACAGGGAGAGGGATACAGATACAGGTAGAGGGAGACAGAGACAGGGAGACGGAGACAGCTACAGGGAGACAGGGAGATGGAGACAGAGACAGGGAGACACAGAGACATTCACACACAGACACTCACATACAGAGACACTCACACAGAGACACTCACACACTCACACACAGACACACACACACACACACACACACACACACTCAGAGACACACTCACAGAGACACACTCACAGATAGAGAGACACACACAGACACATACACACAGACACACTCACACACAGACACACTCACACGCAGACACACTCACACACATACACAGACACACACACACAGACACACACACACAGACACACAGACAGACACACAGACACACCGACTGACACACTCACAGACTGACACACTCACAGACTGACACACTCACAGACTGACACACTCACAGACAGACACACTCACAGACAGACACACTCACAGACAGACACACTCACAGACAGGGTATTCATTGACAGGAAGGGCCCACCTGTGCAGCAGTTCATTCAGCCAGGCGGGAGGTGCTGTTGGTCGGGCAGCCGGTGCGGTAGGTCGGGCGGAAGGTGCGTGAGGCTGGGCAGCCGGGTGTGAGGTGAGTGAGGTCAGGCGGGAGATGCGGGCGGTGCTGGAGGTCAGGCGGGAGATTGGAAATGTGGGCGGGAGATGCGGCCAGCCCGGTGGGAGATGTGGGCGGGAGATGGGAAATGCGGACGGGAGATGGGAAATGCGGCCAGCCGGGTGGGAGATGGGAGATGCAGGCAGGAGATGGGACATGCGGGCGGCAGATGGGACACGTGGGGCAGCAGATGGGACACGCGGGGACGGCAGATGGGACACACGGGGGCGGCAGATGGGACACGCGGGGGCGGCAGATGGGACACGCGGGGGCGGCAGATGGGACACGCGGGGGCAGCAGATGGGACACGCAGGGGCGGCAGATGGGACATGCCGGCGCCAGGCTCCAATGGTGGCTCGTGCTCCTCAGCTCCTTGACGCTGCGTGACATCATAACGTCACGAGCATCATGTTGGCATGGCAACGCGGCGTCTGATGCCGCACGGCCATTACAGGTAGAAATGGAGCCAAATAATGGGCTCACATAGCTCGAGAAGGGAAAATTGCATGCGCTGCTTGGGTGGCCATGAGGAGGTCGCCACGGGGTCAAATCCAGTCGCCCGGGGCATGTGGGGGACTGGATTTGTCGAACACTGTATATGTATATATATATATATATATATATAAAACATAATACTGAGCTAAGTTATGGTGAGTAAAAAAAGTGACAAAAACCCTCCACAGGAAAGTGTGTATATATTTGATTATATATATATATATATATATATATATATATATATATATATATATATATATATATATATATATATATATATATATATATAATGTGGTGGGTGTTGGAGTTAGAGTGTGCTGGGAATGTGTGTGTGTTAATTTAGTTCCTGACTTGCAACAGTTGCTTGGAGGTAAGTGGCCCCTCCTCTGAGAAGTCACCCCTCCCCACCTTTTTAACTTGGGAGGTTCTAGCATTTTGCTGGCTGGACAAGACTCACTGTGTTGCTTCCCCTCATACAGAGGTCAAAGGAAGGGTTCACAGTTTTAGTGTTAGGACCTGCATAAATTGGGTTATACCTTGACGTGGTATGCAGGCTTATGATGCTTTGGCCAAAGGATTTAACTAAATAACCAAGTCAATATTATTATTGAAGTATTTAAACTTTATACTTATTACTTTATATGTTCTGTCAATTGGATGTAGCATATATATATATATATATGTCAATAAGATTGCTACTAAGCATGGCCAATGTATACAAACAAAAGACAGGTGTGCCCAATGCTACATCCAACATATATATAATATATATATAAAATGTGGTGGGTATTGGAGTTAGAGCGTGCTGGGAATGTGTGTGTTAATTTAACTTACAGTATGTGTAATAAGCTTTGACTCTGTGCTACGTAAATCATTGATTTGGATTCTAGTAAAGGGGATTCAAGGGGTATACTTATATCTAAGATGGATTTGATCAGTGAGAACACAGATTTCTAGAGAGGTTTGACCCTTGGGTGATCCGATAATATATGCATGATTGAGCCTAACTGGCAATAGTTTCGCAAGCAAAAAGGGGAAGATTCGGGGAAGAGTGAATGAGGTCTGGTCGGGGCGTAGTACCACCTGTACATACTTTTATAAATGTTTTCTTTTCATACCCCACATACTGCATCTCTTTAGCAGTGCAGCGCCTCCATCTGCCGTAGGCTTTAGGAGCTGAAGGTGATCTCCCACAGTAGAACTTATTACCTTTCCCCCCAGTAAGGTCACACACCAGGCAGGATGTATATAACAACAGGAACGGGTTATTCACTCTGTACAGCACAGTTACTCGGCAGGCTTCTGCCCGATGCAGTACACTCAGCTCTCACTGAATGATGGTCCCTGGACCGTCACTACAGGCCAAGGGCACCCGCAGCCATCCTTGCTCTTCCCCACCTCCCTAGCAGAGGCAAAGGTATGGTCCACACACACACTCTCCTCTGAAGGGAAGAGCACATGGGAAGGCCCCAATCTCAGGCTTCGTTGTGTGATCTGCCATCCTCAAGTGGGTGAAGGAACTACTAACTTTAGAGTGGTCCTACCCTTAAGTACAGTCAGAAGGCGGGCACCCCATTTTCCCAGCTACAATAGGATGTACCACCCCCTGCTGTCACTCAAGTGCAGTGCCAAGAGGAGGGGGAAAACCCCATAGCAACTACTGGCAATCTGATAGGACCAGGGTTTACTGCCAGCACATGGGCAGAATAGTAGCCATCAGGTGACCTGGCTACACTTAAAAAAAAAGAAAAAAAATCTAAGATGCCTTAATGCAACAGTTATGCATATGACACCTGACACCACAATGATCAATTTTCACTTACAAAGAAACTAAAGCAATTATTTAAATATAACATTGTAGCTAAAAGCTACTTTGTGCTCATGTCAACACATCACATTTTAGTGTAAGACGTACTAAGGCGACGCATAAATTACATTAGCAATACATTATAATGTGTCCTTCATAACAAGGCCTTGGACATTCTTCAAAATGAATGAATTGCATGTTATTATATCCTCATTTATGTAACTAATTACAACTAAAACTGCATGCAATTTATTTTACTTAACACATTAGGAAATCAAATAGACACACAGTATGTGACATTTCTGCAGCCTTATCCACTCATTGTATCACTTTAGTGCACCACATGAACTTTGCTATCAGCTAATGCCCTTCTTAAGGACTTGCAACATTGTGATGTTCAAATGTGGAAATAATGGGTGAAATAAATTAGCGCTTGGCCACTTTGTTATCGAGGTACCTTCGGCAGGATAAAAACAAAGGGATATGTTTTGGTTTTGTTTTCTTTTTAATTATGGAAAAAAGATTAAAATAAGCCCGGAATGCTAAAATAGCAAAAACCAACATGAGAAATGCTTAAAACAAATCTAAAATCAAAACAATAAGGAAAATAAAATAATATATCTGAAAAACTTGAATAATTGAAGAAAATATGTCCAAACACATATAGTACAGTAATGGGCAAAATAAATATTATCCAGATATGGATAATAGCTCATTTGCCCATTATTAAATCAAACATTAGCCAGGCAGCATAAACAAAGTAAAGAAAAAATGTTCTACCTACCTCTGCCATCATGAAAGGCATCCTCGCCAGCATTCTGCAGAACCATGTCCTCCAATGCCAGCAAGAATATATACAAAAATACAATCTAATGGCCCCTAACCCCTGCCTGGGGAGGGTGGTTAGGCCTCCTGGGTGGGTAGAGGGGGGGTGGGTTAACCCCTTAATTACTATAGCGGATATTAACCGCTAAGATGATCAAGGGGTTAAGGACCATTAGATTGTATTTTTGTGTGTATTCTTGCTGGCATCGAAGGACATGGCCCTGCAGTATGCTGATGAGGATGCCCTTCATGATGGCAGGGGTAAGTAGAATGTTTTTTATTTACTTTATTTATGCTTCCTGGCTATTTTTTGATTTAATAATGGGTTAAGTGATATCACAATGTATTTGCTATGTATTTTTTTGGCTACGGAGGACAGAGGGCCCTTGCTGATGGAGGTGATTCTCATTGCTGAGGTTAGTAGAGCTGTATTTAGTTTATTAGGCTAGTTAATGTGTTTAATAATGGACAAATAATCTATTATCCATATCTGGATAATAGTTATTTTGCCCATTACTGTACTGTATGTGTTTGGAGGGTGGGGGGGAGGTGTATTTATTGAAATGTATCCCATCTTTATTTATTTGACAACAGGGTTGGTACTGAAGACCCATGGGGATCACCCGGGGACACCAGTGGGAAACAACTGAGGGCCCCCAGACACCCGTGGGGACCACCCGAGGGCCCCCAGACACCCACAGGGACCACCTGGAGCCCCAGAGACACTCGCGAGGACCACCCGAGGGCAAACAGACACCCACTGGGACCACCTGGGGATCTCCGGACACCTGTGGGGACAACCCGAGGGCCCCCAGACACCCGTGGGGACCACCTGGAGCCCCAGAGACACTCGCGGGGACCACCCGAGGGCAAACAGACACCCACTGGGACCACCTGGGGATCTCCGGACACCTGTGGGGACAACCCGAGGGCCCCCAGACACCCGTGGGGACCACCTGGAGCCCCAGAGACACTCGCGGGGACCACCCGAGGGCAAACAGACACCCACTGGGACCACCTGGGGATCTCTGGACACCTGTGGGGACAACCCTGGGACACCCGCCGGCCTATGTTATCAATCCTGTATTAAAATAAATAAAAATGGTTTTATGTGGGGGTACAGGGGGTGGGTTATGTATTGGTGCTTATTCCATATTGTAATGTTTATTGGGGCAGAGGGGGTGAATGATAGGCCAAATACCTCCTTCACTCACCCCCTGTGCCCCCAATAAAGCTGCTGTTGTGCCTTACCCTTTCATTGCCTTAAAGGGTTAACCGTTAAGGTAATGCAGTTGCCTGTAAATGTGTTCAAACCCCATGAAGGAGAAAGTATCAATATTGCAATGAATGCAGGAGGGAAAATGTTTGGAAACAGGGTGCCTAAACTCCCCCTTACTAATGAGACGTACAAGTTCCATAATCCACATTTTTAAGAGTTTTACGGTACGTCCCATATATTGCTTTCCACATTTACACATCAACAAGTAAATAATAAACCTAGTGTTAAAATCAATAAGGGACATAACCTTGTATTGTTTGTTGGTGACTGTTGATCTAAAATTAGGCGAAGGTCTCATATAAGGACACGTTTTACAATGATGACATTTGTATGAACCTTTTAGTGGACTCAAATCACAGCTTTCCTCAAAATCGAAACAGTTGCCAATCGAATGACCACATCACCCTTTAGACTCATTTAAACTACCAGTGATTGAGTTGACAGCTTTCTCCGTTTTCTTCCGGCAGAGTTGATATTGCACGGTGTATATACATAGAGCTACTGCTTCTTAAGGGACGCGGCTGCAATACCCAACAGCTGCCCTTTCTCTAATACTTTGCTAAGAGTTACATTGTTGTTATTTTATACCTGTAGGTGCTATATGTGGCAATCATAGACTACAAACCCTGTGTCTGTTTAGAATAGCACTTTGATCCCATCAATAAGCTAAATACACCTTTTAACACAACTAGTTGTCGCCATGTGGCAAATTTAAACCACATACAAGCAGTGTACTATGTGTGGGGCATCTCACCTAACCAATCCGATGAATGCAAGCTACACATACAGCTCTATATCCCACACTTGTGAAATTAACCACTTCATTGAAGGAATGTACGTACTACTCCTTTCAAGCTCATCTATTAGGGACCAACAATTGATTACTCTGAGCTACTTCAAGTTAATATTAGTGGTTTCTTTCACTGCCAAATATATCCTACTTAATTACTGTTTAAATTAAAAGAACAGTGATACATGTCTTAAACAATCATTATTAAATGTTACGTTTTAAGGGTTGTGTGCGACAAGATGAATTCTCTGTAAGGACATACAGATGCAGCGGCCGTTTCTCGAACATATCACGGAGCCGTTTTCGTGTTCCCTGCTGTACTCCACGCGGCCAATCCCCCGGTTGATTTGTTTGAATTTCATGGATCCCGATTTCTTTGGGTGCAATTCTTCGCGTTTCCGTGGCAGAAATGAATGAATTGTAATGTGTACAGTACAGTACTGTGTCAATTTGCAGGTGTTTAAAAACCAGCACACTAAAATGCCATTTTCTGCACTCGATAAAACACGAGTCAACACGCGGTAATGACGCGCCATGACATGGGTATTCCGAGGTATACAACACGCGGTAATGACGCGCCATGACATGGGTATTCCCAGGTATACAACACGCGGTAATGACGCGCCATGACATGGGTATTCCCAGGTATACAACACGCGGTAATAACGCGCCATGACATGGGTATTCCCAGGTATACAACACGCGGTAATGACGCGCCATGACATGGGTATTCCCAGGTATACAACACGCGGTAATGACGCGCCATGACATGGGTATTCCGAGGTATACAACACGCGGTAATGACGCGCCATGACATGGGTATTCCGAGGTATACAACACGCGGTAATGACGCGCCATGACATGGGTATTCCGAGGTATACAACACGCGGTAATGACGCGCCATGACATGGGTATTCCGAGGTATACAACACGCGGTAATGACGCGCCATGACATGGGTATTCCCAGGTATACAACACGCGGTAATGACGCGCCATGACATGGGTATTCCGAGGTATACAACGCGTGATATGTTCGAATGGCGGCCGCTGCATCGGTATCTCACTATACGCTTCACTCTCATTTTGTGATCCCTTCGCAAGACCAATACATTAGCAGAAATGTGAAAATACTAAAGGGGAATGAAAAAACAACCTGTGCTCACATTTAAGAGTTGACATAATATAAAATGATTTGAAAAAAGAAAACCACTTACCAGGACAGGAAGTACAGTAGTTAATATTTCCACCTACACAAAGACTGAGATAGAATTGGAGGTTTATTAACAGACTTACATATTACACATTACCAATGACGTTTTTTGCAATTACTTTATGTATTTGATATAAAGGTAATATTCTATTGCTTATTAAAAATAATAACTCAACCAGCAAAGAGAAGTGATAAGCTGATGACTTTCATATGATTACAGGCTTTTCGTTAACTTTTAATTGGCTTACCTTTAATATTAATGTATATGTTGCATCTGATTTAATTAAAACATTCTTATGTATGTGTAACATAACCATTTTCTCCAAGCATTAATAATCAAAGAAAATGACATAGACAAGTCTCTTTGAGATATAAAATATACTTTGAAGTTGCTTGTTTTCCTTACATCAATGAATTTCACTATTTTAATTTTCTGTGGGATACTTATTTAAATCAAGGTATGTTGTATAGCTACATATTTTTCCTGAAAATATATGAATTGTAGATCCACAGCCCTTCTGTGTGCAAGACATAATCTTTTCCTCAGGTCAGCCCAGTTGTGGGCTAAGGAAATCTCTGGTCTGTCCTCCTTCTCCTTATGTTAGCCCAAATGTGAGCTAAGGAATCTCTCTCCTGTGTCTCACATGAGGCTTTTTACAACGCTCTCATTAGTCCAGGCGGAGACTTGTTAACTGAGTGACTGCAATTAACTATCTCTCTGCTGTATTCTCAGAGCTCTGAGGCTGCTTTATTTAAACAGAGATATGCCCCTGTTGCAGACTCTAACCAAGTATTTGATGGATATTGCACAGCTGTTCTTGTACACTGGATTGCGCTAAGGGGCTTATTTTATATCATTCAAGCAGCTGATTGGGACCATTTTGGTGGAAATTCAAGTGTCTTTAATGGGGAATTTCATGTGAAAATAGCCCTATCTGCTTATTCTGCTGATATAGAATTAGCCTCCTATCATACTATATAAAATAGTAATCCATTAGTAATCCAGGTTGGGGTCTGATTGTCACCTGGTGGGCTCCCTCTCCCCCCGCTGCTGGAATGGGCTTGCTGGCTCCCAGTATGTAGTTCACGTTCATCTGTGATATGTATCTAATGTGGCACAATCTATATAGCAGGGATTCTTTGGTAAATCCTGGGAAATATTTATCCCAACAGGGGAAACCTATGTTCTGGTAAAAGCTACTTTGTGACAACATATATTGCTATGTAGCCTACCAACTAATACCTATCTGCAATCAAGTGTATTAACACTCCTACTGACAATAAATAGTAGGCACCGCCTGATACAATAACCACAGGGGTAATAGGGTGATTGTTCTGACTATTGTATCAGTAAAAATACCCTATTTCTCTCCACTACACCTCCGAGGGGAATTTTACCATTTTTAACCATTTAATGTGTAATTATTTTTGAAATAAAACTTTTTTGTTTTTGCTGCTCACTATTTCCCTGATAGGGATCTGGCTATTGGCTAAAAGGAGAATCTAATTGTTAATAATGGTAATGAGTGCAAATAGTGGGGTGCTTTGAACTCATCTCTTTTGGGTTCCCTCTGTATTGTATATAGTATTTACCTCGCTTGCACCTACCTTCATACTCAGGACACAGAACATATATAGGTGAGCAGTCATATTCATTGATTATTGAGATATGTAATATGCCCAAAATATGTACACAATTCTATATTTTAAACCAGTAACAAGTAAATTCATACTATGAGCTTATATTTTATTTTATTTTCTGCACTATATGAATATACTGTACATTTATATGTATTATGTAGTGTTTATTTTACTCTTTCATTGCTGGAGAAGACAGCACTTAGGTGGTAAAATAAGGGTTTAGATCTGGTGTTTTCTTCTACTATGGCTATCAAATAAAATAGCATATACTGTAGCAGTTAATGATTAGGGAAATCGGAAAAAAACATTTACAAATCATCATAAAAATCAGTGATAAGATGCAGTGCCATACAAATAATATATTTTATTACAATATATATTGACAAATATCACACTTTGCTTTTATTTAGGCTTATATTGTTCACATGATCAAATATGGATTGATTTAATTAAAATAAAATATGCACTAAATATCTTAAGAAAAATAGACTTCAGTATCCCCTGACAGATGAAAGAAGTAGCATCCCCGTGTATCCGCTGCAATGAGATACTTGGAAGTTATATACAGTATGTATTATCTCACACCAGGTCAGACCAAAAGTAAGGGTCAGTAATGAAAGATAAAAATAGCAACAAAAAAAAAAACCCAACCTTTGCATAATTCATTTGTGTAAAAACATAGCAGATTTTTAAAATTCCCACCAAAGCAACAGTATGGCAAATCTTCTATGGACTATATGCAAAGTCCCTACAAGAGATGGGCAAGTAGTTATTCCCAGTGTTCATGTTAGGGCTATTGAACAAATATGTACATAATGTTTAATTATTAATTCCGTTTTGTTATAGAGATGGGGAAACCAGAGATGGGGAAATAAGAACCAGTATCTGCACGTGCTAAATGTGACACATAGAACCAAAGCAAAAAAAAAATATTTAGAGCCAATCCCAGAACACAAGCGAAATTGCTCACCTTTAGGTATTCTCTCCATACCTTTTATTTTATTATTTTAAGTTGTTCTGTTATATTATTTTAGCTTCCTAATTTTTTTATGATTTTATATTTCTTTTAAGTATTTGTCATGCTTTATTGTGTTATTTTACTATTTTTCTGCAACTTTAATTTTTTTGCATTATTTGGTAAAAATCCAAAACCAAAGCCAAACAAATCATGTTTTGGCAAAACAGTCAGAGCAGTGGCATAAGTTTAATTTTTGGGCCCCCCTGCAAACATTTTTTAGTGGCCCCAGACTCTCTTTCACTCTCTCCTCCCTAACTCCCTTCCTTCTCTCTGATGCCCCTCCTCTCTAACTCCCCCCTCTCCAACTCTCCCCACTTCTCCACTCCAACTTTCCCCTCTCTTCTTCTCCAACTCTCCACCCTCCTCCTCTCCAACTCTCCCCCTCTCCAACTATCCTCCACTCTAACTCTCCCATCCTACTCTCTAACTCTCCTTCCTCCTCCTCTCCTCCATCTCAACCCCTTTCTCTCTAACTGTCCCACCCTTCTCTCTCTCTCTCTCTATCACTCTCATACTCTCCCCCTCTCCAACTCCCTACCCCCTCCTCTGTAACTCTCCCGCTCCTCCCCTCACACTCTACCCATCCTCTCTAACTCAATCTCACTCCCTCTTACTCAATTCCCCACCTCCTATCTCACTCTCCCTCATCTCTAACTTTTTCACCCCACTCCTCTCTAACTCAAGCCCACACCCTCTCACACTTAATTCCCTCCTCATCTCACTCTCAATCCTCCCCTTATCATACTCAATCTCCCTACCCTCTGCACATCCAATCCCCATATTTCACTCAATTCCCCCTTCTTGCCTTGTGGTCAATGTAGGATGGGGACAAAGTCTTCTGTCCCGCATCAGTGAGAAGCTGTGGCCACATGGGCGGATGCGGAAGTTGGGCACAACTTCCGATGGTAACCGGGACTTGAATTAATTGGCAGGGGGGTGGGGAAGATGGACATGTGGGCCCGCAAAAAACATAGGCCCCAACAGTCGACACGGACGTTAGGCCCAACCTCTAGCTGGGCCCAACTTCCACAACTGGCCAGACAACCCCCTCTCCCAAATCTCGGGCCACACAGAACTGTAGCTACACCCCTGAGTCAGAGCCTTGTTAAGTCATAATGTGGAATAAGAGAGAGATATCAATTAATTAGAGGGTGCGGAAGATAAACGATACCCAGGTATCTTTCATCTTTTGCAACTTCGAACATATTGGTTTCTCTCTCTACCTTTCTCTTTCACTTCAGGTTATGACTTAACAAGGCTCTGGCTATACATGACCTCTTCTCCTCTGGATTCCTTCCTCTCTTTGCTTTAACAGAAGCCTGGAACTCACTATAACTACCATTCTAATGAACTAACACAAACGTTTGAAAAAGTTTCGAAAACAGTTAGAACCCAAATTAGGCAAACATAAAACATTGTGTTCCAGACACAGTAGAGCTTGTCGTAGATACAACTGTGACAGAGGAAAAACTGTTGATAGCAATCCCAGTGATGTTAAAGATAGAACCAATGACAATATGGAGGCTGCTGTCTCCTATGGTGGTCTCTCTTTTTCTCACACTCCACACCCAAATAGCTGGAATGTTAGGGTAGATCTATTCTCCTCCAGTTGCCGATATCAACACTCCTCTATGCCCCATCTACAGTATTTCAATTTCTTCCTTTTATGCTCCTGCTGTGCAGCTTGTCTGTCCACTCTACCTACCTCCACATTCTCTATCTCCACTTTCCTCTTAGACATTGAATCCTGGACAATTGACCTATTCCAGCACCCACATGAATAGCAATAATTTAGACAAAAGTGGAGCAATTCTGGGTCAAATAAACTGCACAAGACGTATCAAAGAAAACATTATATTAATTTTAATGCCACTTTTTTCTTTAAAACATGTGTTATTTTTCCCATAAAATTGCCCTACCTTTGCCTTGATACAGTTCACCCCCTTGTCTTTACTAAAAGTTGTGTGTTTTCTGGATTCTCTATCCCCTTCTTACACTTTATGACATAAGCCTCATATCATTAACTTATAAATCCAATCCACACCGTCTTTCAATTTATTTGACTCCTTCCTCTGAACTTTTCCTCATACAGTACATCCCTTGCTTCCTTCACTTCTTCTCAAGTCTTTGCTGACCTCTTCAAAGACGAGGTGGATGCTATCCATGCTATCCTATTCCTTCTGTCCGTTTTGCCTCTTCACTGCTTTTAGCCAAACATCCTCTTCGACACTAGACTCTATGGGGCCTATTCTAGAAGCTCCAAAGTTGTCATTGCCAAACATATTCAGAAGTCGTGCAATGAAATTGGAGAAAAAATCCCGAATCTCTATTGCCAAACCCTTCTTCTTAACCGTCTATAAAAAGTGACAAACCACACGATTTAACAGACAAAACACCTGTATTTGCTTTTGAAGCAGAATGATCTGAAGTGGTGGTAACTCCATCCCCAGTCTGACATACAGTATGGGTTCGGCTGAGAGAGAAAACCCCAAATTTAAGGATCTGGATGTAACTTGCAATACCCTTTAGGTGGCGTGAAAAAATCTGCGTTTTTAGAAGCGGTTTGCGTAATGGAGAAACGAGAATTGCATTTGTCGTTCAAAATGTGAGTTAGAGGAATTTTTGACAAACTAATCCAATTAGCAGAGCTAGAGTGAAACTGCATCTTAAAAAGCCAATTTGATCAGAAAGGGCTCGTCTTTAGAAGCAGATTGACACACTTTGGAGCGACAAGAATAGGCCCCTATCTCTCCTGTTACAAAGTTGGAAGTTTCTCTGCTGATATTCAATAGGAAATTTGCTTTCCTATTGTCTGATTATTTTTATTGCGATTTTTGTATTGTAATTCCCTGTTTTGTATTCTCTTTATCAAAGCGCTGCATACACTATAATAAATATATATGTCACCGTTATTTCCTGTGCATATTTATAAATCACAATCTATTATTTTCTGAAATTAATAGAATGGGGGAAAAAAAACTTTAGTAACGCCCCCTCAATTACCTGGAGCCATATGTTAACCTTACTCCATTGTAACAATACAGATAGAACAGAAACAAACGTAACATTAGTACATGTTTAAAACATTTAATTGTTTTTAGTATAATATTTAAAGTTCAAACATCAAGATCTTGAGTCATTTGTGTGCATTTTGTCTAAAAAAATATGTACAGTAGAGTGAGGTACAGTATGGTACTTTCCTATTTTCTGAATTAAAAACATATACAGGGCCGGTGCAAGGGTATTTGGCGCCCATGGCAAACTTTCAGCTTGCTCAAAACCCAACAACACACACAATATTAACTTTCAGATTCTTTTTTTTTAATATTTAACTGAAATTTTTAAATGTTATACATAATAGATTCATTTATACACACTTTCCCCTCTCTCTGTCATTCTCTCTCTGCCCCCTTCATTCTGTCCCCTTTTTCTGTGTTACTCCCCCCCCTCTCTCTGTTATTCTCTCTCCCCCTCTCTCTCTCTCTGTCATTCTCTCCCCCCCCTCTCTGTCATTGTCTCCCTGCCCTACTCTTTCTCATTCTCACCCCCCCTCTCTCTCTGTCATTCTCTCTCCCCCTGACACACATACAAAACAGAACAAATACACACAGGGTAGGAACAGAAAACAAACACGCAACACAGAACAGAGCAGGACACACATACACATCAGAACAGAGCAGAACACGCAATAGAGCAGGACACACACACACAACAGAACAGAGTAGGAACACACAAACAACAGAGCAGAACACACAGATACACAGAACAGGATACACAGGAAAGAGACACACAGCCTCACTGCTCTCTGCTCCAGGCTTAGCCCCAGCCCCAGGCTCCTTACACCTCCTCCTGATTGGCTGCATTACTCAGCAGCAACAAATCCAGATGGAGGAAACTGCCTTCTGCCGCACTAGGCTGCCGCCTCGTTGGCCTAATGGTTGAACCGGCTCTGAACATAAACATTATTTTATTTATTAACAATGACCCCAACATATTATGTCATTATAAGCACCACACAGAAATGAGCTTTGTGGTTTTAGGAAATACAATATATGGCATTTCAAAGTACAATGAGCAAATGCAATCCAAGTTAAGTGGATATTTCACTTGTATATTGAATGTCTGTTGCTTTCTTCACAGTAAATTTAAATGGTGTCAGTTTTAATGTGCTCGTTGTTATTTAAAGCAGGAGAAGGCTTGCTCTTTTGGCATTCATTTCCACTCTTAGAGGTTTCCTGATAGAAAAGTCGTGGTATCAACAGTGAAATCAGGATTTGTTTATATTCTTTTCGAAAATTTTGATTAAGAAGTCCATATATGACTGCGTTAAGGCAACTGTTGAAATAGGCCATGAAGTAGCTAAGCACAAAAAGCCACTCAGGAATTTTGGGGGCGACTTTTGAGGGGTTGATAGCTACAGCTAAACCAATGAGGTTAAGTGGAGCCCAACACAAAGCAAAAATTACAAACACAACAAACATTGTAAGAAAGTTTCGGAAATCACTTTGTTTCATTCTCGGTTTGCTTTCGGATTTAACCTTTCTTCTTACTTGAATCACCAAAATCCATATGCGAAGGTAGCAAAAAGTCACCACAGTGATTGGTACTATGAAATGAATGATGACCACAGCGATGGTGTAAGAGGAGCTTGCAGTTTGAACAAAAGTACACGAATAGATCCGGGGATCATATTCTAATGAACCAACAAAAAAGTTTGGAACCGTTGCCAAAATAGTAAGAACCCAAATTAGGCCAACGTAAACCATTGTATTCCAAGTACTGTAGAGCTTCTCGTAGACAAAACTGTGACAGATGTAGCAATATCTGTTGATAGCAATCCCAGTGATGTTAAAGATAGAACCTATGACGCTCAGGCCCATGACAAAACCGCTCACTTTGCAATGTATTTCACTTAGGGCCCATCCATTTTTGAAAATAGCCATAAGCACTAATGGATAAGGATACAAGGCCACGACAAGGTCTGCAAAAGCCAAGCTCACTACGAAGGCATTACCTGCAAGAAAAGAGAAGATATTTGGTTAGTTTGAATTTGTACAGTACATTTCTCTCCTATTAAACCATACAAGCCACATGATCATAAACATATTTCACATACTGTACACTATGTCCAGATCCACAAAAATGTGCTAAGCTTTAGCATACCTTTACACTCAAGATTTATTTACCACATTTTTGGACCAGTATTAATCAGATGCTCTTTACAATAGTGGATTTGATTGCAAGCATAGAAGTGATTATAAATCCTCCTAAACTTTTCCTGGAGGAAAGGAGAATTGACTTATTGTCTGGTTGTCTTTGTCTAGGAGCTGCAGAACTTTGTTAACTCCTAGACAAGTCCATATTTTGCCCATGACATACTTGAAAACGAGAGGTAACCCTCAATGTATTACTTCCTTGTAAAACATTTGATAAATAAATAAAATATTTTCAAGTAGAATTCCCAGTAACTAGCAGGAACGCTGGGGTTGTTTACCAAAGGTAGTTAATGCGTAAGTTCATAATTCAGTTGACATTTTTGGCGTAACTTTCTCTAAGTTAGAATAGGGCACCATAACAGAGTGTTCGATTTTATTTCTTCTTCGATCAATGCATCTTTGATATGTAGTACAAATGCCAGCGATAATAGAGAAGACATTCTCCCCTCTATTTTATTATTCGTATAGAAGTCTTAAAATCTAATCTATCGAGTACCTACTATTCCAAATGTTTATATATTCATCCTTTCTCTCTTCCCAGACAGAGTTTATTAATACCAATTCTAGGCTTCTTTTTCTCTATATAAAATCAGTAAAAAGATTTATTTAACATTGCTACAGTTTATCTTTCTTACATAACAGCAGGGGTAACATTTGAAAGAGAGAAAGTAATTTAGGGAAATAGCTATTTTTTATAAATTGATTCTTCAGTGTTACGTAGAAATGCTGTGTTCCATAATTGGCAGGTAAACTTAGTAGGCGCTTACATAGGGCCATATTTATTAAGCGGTGCTATGTCATACTGTAAGATACCTTCTGGTGCCATAAGACATTTTACTGAGCATTGAAGTGAATGCACGGTCGTATGATGTCTTCTGGTGCTGGAAGATGTCTTATGACATTGCACCACTTAGTACATATGGCCTTTAAGGAGTTAACAAACTACTTGAAATCACAAAACAGCAGGCAGAACACAGAGGTTAATAAACTAAAGCTCATTTGTCCAGATCCAACAGGGAACGACTCCATGCAAAAAAAGAGCAATAACTGCCCAAAACTGGGAATACTGGGGACTGGATTCTGCCTTGATCCCCTCCTGGATATTCCAGTGACAAGGGATGACTGCCACAGATCCACACAGTTCACCATACCATTGGTCTCTAAACACCGAGACAACCATGAGCAACTGTGGAGATCTGATTGGCATTGGCTTCTATATATTTCTATACATTTCAAGGATAATTTGTGGAAATGTTACGAAGTTATTGGCACAGCCAAGGATCTTAATCACTACAGATGCCTGTGGAATATGTGCACAAGGCAAACAAGGCATGCAAAAGCACAATATTACTCTGACAATCTCCTCCAGAATACATCAAACCCAGCTAACATCTGGAAAGTTATCAACAATATATTCCAGCCTTCTAGCCACCAACAACCAAGAAATTTCACTAACGAGGATATTACTCTGACAAATCCCACTGACATTGCAAATGCATTCAATGACTACTTTGTGGGGTGTGCTACTAACTTATTAGTGAAACACAACCCACACCACAAACATGAACCTCATTCTGAGAGTACCCCTATAGCCCCACCCTCTCCCAACACTGCTCACAATTTTCAATTTAGCCCAGTATCTGAAGAGGAGATTACACAAGCGCTCCTCAAACTAAAACTAAGCAGCCAATGTGGACCTGACTAACTACAATCTAAGTTCCTAAGACTTGGTGCCCCAGCCATTGCCAAACCAATTGCTTCCATAGTCAACTCTATCCTGTCTGCAGGCCATATCCCTAAGACCTGGAAAGCTGCCAGAGTTGTCCCAATCTTCAAAAGTGGGGACAAAAACAATGTCTCAAACTACAGGCCAATCTCTCTTCTCCCAATTCTATCCAAAGTCATGGAAAAATGTGTCCACTCCCAATTAAGCAATTACTATACAAAGACAAATTTCCCTAGCTAATTCCAATCTGGCTTTTCACCCCAAACACTCCACCGTAACTAACCTGCTAAAAATTTGCAATAAAATCCAGTGTGGAATGGAATGGGGAAAACTTACTGGTGCAATATTCCTAGATTTTGCAAAGGCTTTTGATACTGTTGATCATGTTATCTTGCTTAGCAAACTCCACTGCTCTGGAATAGGGAAACATGCTTTAAACTGTTTCATTCCTACCTATCAGGTAGATCCCAAAATGTGTCCATCTCAGGCTCTAACTCCAGCCCCTTGGATATCACCTGTGGTGTCCTGCAAGGCTCTGTTCTGGGGCCCCTACTCTTCTCAGTGTTCATCAATGATCTTCCCATAGCTTTTAAGGCAGCTTCAATACACATGTATGCAGATGACACAATCTTATATGCACACAGCCCTAGCCTCTCCGACCTTGTACACATACTTCAATCTGACTTTTTGAGACTTGAAAATTGGATGCCAAATCAAATCCTCCCTAAGGGCCTCATGCAGTAAGCGACGATTATGTGAAATCGGCAAGCTTATCGATTAGTCATGTTATTGGCGTTTTTCCCTCTCCGTATGCAGTAAGTGCCGAATACATTCAAAATCAACCCGAAAACAAATCCGCCCACTCTCACGATGATGAGCCGATCACACACAGGTGTATCGGCGTGCGTGGCGGGGTGCTGTTAGGTTGCACAATCACAAATCTTGCTGAATCAGGCGAAACAAGCATGTTTTTGATTGCGCGCCATATTTAAAGGCAACGTGTACTGCTAATCATTCTCTGTGTTGTTGGGAGTGAGAGAGAGAGAGAGACGCACAGAGCTGGACGATTGAACATTTGCATATTGACTGAGAGACTTGTTGTGTATTGGGTGAGCTTTGTCCATTGTTGTTTTGTTTACATCTTTGTCTTGTTTTATATGTGGAAGTGGGTCGTGTGATTGCCTGTACATTTCTTGTCTGTTTTTTGTGAGTGCTGGAAGTATGCCCGCAAAGCGTGGGAAGAGTGATGCTGGTGGGAGTGGGAGTGCTACTCGTGGGAGTACGCGTCGGAGTGAACGTACTGTTCAGGGGAGTGATGTTGCTGGTGCACCGAGTGGTGTTGCTGGGAGTGGGAGTGCTGTTGCTGGGAGTGGGAGTGCTGTTGCTGGGAATGGGAGTGCTGTTGCTGGGAATGGGAGTGCTGTTGCTGGGAATGGGAGTGCTGTTGCTGGGAGTGGGAGTGCTGTTGCTGGGAGTGGGAGTGCTGTTGCTGGGAGTGGGAGTGCTGTTGCTGGGAGTGGGAGTGCTGTTGCTGGGAGTGGGAGTGCTGGTGCTAGGAGTGTGAGTGCTGGTGCTAGGAGTGTGAGTGCTGGTGCTAGGAGTGTGAGTGCTGGTGCTAGGAGTGGGAGTGCTGGTGCTAGGAGTGGGAGTGCTGGTGCTAGGAGTGGGAGTGCTGGTGCTGGGAGTGCTGCTGGTGGCGCAGTTGCTGATGGGGTGGATGGTGGTGGCGTGCTTGCTGGTGGCCAGCTTTTGGAGGCTCTTCCATTGGAAGAAGGAGAGTCCAGTCAGCACCAGCCAAGCTCTGACCCTAAACCTGCTCGGAAAAAACGTGTGGAGAAGCCACGTAATCCTCGCTTCAATGACCAGGAAAATAGGGCTCTTGTCACTGGCATTCTGGAGCACTATGACAGTATATATGGACATTTAGTAGGTAAGTGTAACTTTACATTTATTATTCAAATACATGTGATCCTAGGTCATCTGAGTTTTGTTCATATGCAAATATGGGTACACAATATCTTTCTATGTTCATTAGTGTGGAAACACAGCTTTTTATCATGCCTTACAAGGACAAATAAACACAGGCGGTCAATTTGCCATAACTGCATACAATATGAATGCAAGCTTGCTTACATGTATAGGTTTAGTAGTGAATGCTCATGTGCTGCACATATTACACATAAAACAGCATGTTTGCTATCACTTGGAACAGCTAGCAGTGTAGGAAACTGGTGCTTATATTATTATTCATTTACCTCATATCTTTTATATGTTTTTCAAGGGCGGACAAGTGCAGCAAGCAAAAAAGAAATGTGGGACACAATAGTCATTGGTGTCAATGCCTGTGGGAATCGTGTCAGGGACAAGTATCATTGTCGGAAAAGATTTGATGATATTAGGTCCAAATTGAAAAAGAAAATACAAGACCAACGCGTGCATGCTACTGGCACTGGAGGTGGGCCCACACCACAACGTCTCATATTGACTCCATTGGAGGAGCTGCTTCGGCCAAAATTACTTACCGTCGTCGTGGAAGGCTTGGCTGGTGACCGTGACATTGGAATTTATCCGTCACAATTTCCAGCAGGTGATAAATATTACTGTACTAGGCGTGTCGTTGCTTACAGTTATTTTGCATAGTTACACTGCTTTTTATACTGTCTTCACAATATAAGCATACCTGCATCTATATATGTATATGTCTGATTCTGTATATATATATCTCAAAATAGACATATATGTAGTAGTCCTACTAAAAGCAGTAACTAATATAGCACGTGCCATTGCGTGCTCATTTACATGTGAATTCCCAAAATGCATAGCTGCAGTGGAAGCAATTGATGGTGGGCGAAGATGGGGAACAACAGGGTAGTACACGTGTAACACATGTTCATGAGAAATTATTAGTAGCTACAGGTACAGAACAGAAATATGTATCATATTATTGTGTATTTTATTGATTTTACTCCGACAAACATGACATTACTGCCTATTTTAAGCATGCATCAAAGAAATTGCATGTAACGGCCTACAAACATCACTGGCACTAACACATCTATAGTTGCTTAAGAAAAGGTCCATTTTTGCTTTATGTCATATACAGACAGCATAATGAGGCACACGTATCATATGTTATGTCATTGTTTTCATAACTTAAACACTGCAGATGACTACTTAGCTCATCTACCATTGTGTTAAAGCAGCTGCAATTAATATCTCATCACAGCATACACTTCAACAGAGGGGGTGGGGTTCAGCACACACACTAATTACAGCCTCATTTCACGGTCAACTTAGTTCACACCATTTGCACCTGTTTCAAGTCATTGAAAGGTGTGGCTGATTAGGCTTTTTGGGGAAGGGAATACCTTTCTTACAACCTGAATAGCACAACTGAAGTTAATCACACTCATTGGAAAGCTTAACTCTAGCTACTAAATGCCCCAACAACTCATTACTTATCAAAGCGTACGTCACACATTAGTTCACTCATATCTATAGTTGAACTACTATGAAAGACACATTATCACACACTGCATGTGTTGTCTTGTTGAGTCACAGCCACATTCAGGTGTGCCACATCTTCGATTAATGTACCACACATATCCTCTACCAAAAATAACACTTTTTGCAATATGACCACCTTCATGATAACTATCATGAGATGACCATTCACAATGGTTATGTACATTATGATACTGATATCACTACACAACATATGATTTTTATGTACTCATTTAATCTATTTATCCTCACGCATTACTGCAGAAACATAGTATGTTGTATGTTAGGGAACTCAAAACTTCTAAGTACACAGGCATGTACATTGTTATTACAACTATTTATGTTCACTTTCACACACACATTTTCGGTTAAGGAACTGATGTTGTTAGTTAATCATAAATACAGAACATACAATAAGTGTTTGTTCAATATTTACACATGTAAATGTAAAACTTATGTTATTGTTATATATAGTTGCCCCTGGAGGACATGTGTCACCTGAGATGGAACAAGTGTCTTCACCTGGGTCAGCCAGCTCAACACTACTAGAAGGTGAGTGTATCATTTGCTGGCCATATAATATGTGCTCTTCTATATGTTATGTTGTCATGTGCATTATTTGTTTTGCACATCTTCTTTAAATAGGATTACTTAGTGTCAGTGAAAATGAAGTGTAAGGCAACATGTATTGTGTTAGTGATGTTAATTATCATGTAGGACTTCTGAGTTTAGAGCAACTTTTCATTCATTCATATTTCATACTGAGTCCAAACATTATTCGTAAGTCAAGGTAGTTTTTAATGAGGTTATAAAACGTATGCTAACATGTTAGGTGTTACTTAGGACACAGTACAATTACATAGTAACACAGCATACATTAACATGCCATTTAATAATGTGTACATTTCTTTTTAGAACATCATGGTGATGAGGATGATGAGTATGATGAGGATGACGCCACAGAAGAGACTGAAATACAATCATGTGACCATGAAGAGGTGCCAATAGAAACTGTTGTACCGCCAAATCGTCCATCAACTTCCACATACGATGCAATTGTAGCTTCAGAGGGAAAAATAGTGGACGCAGAAAATCGTCGCCATTCAGACATGATGACAGTGCTGGAAAGGATGATTGGACTGCAGGAAGAAACAGTATCACAATTGGCACATCTCCACAGAGTCTTCATTGAAGTGCCTAAACAGTTGCAAAAAATCAACACCTCATTCGAAGCATTAGTTGTTCAGCAAACACAAGCTAATTACTGGAGAATGACTAATGTACCACAATTCAACACCTCCCAGCCAGGATCTGTTCATGCAGGTCAGTTTTCACCACATTCATCTGATATTCATTCACCAGGCCCAAATGTTACCGGTCAAGTAGCAGACATTGCTGTGCAGGTTCCTGACGACATACTACCACTGCCATCTGTACAAAATCAGCAGCTGACACCTACAAAGGAGCCCACAAAAACAAAATACAAGCAGTTACTACTGACCAGTTTTTGGTCAAAAACAACAAAAGACACACATGAAACAGACCAACCATCACTTGTGCAGTGTCTACCAACTTGCTCACATGTGTCACTGGGCACAAGCCCTGTCCGTGAACAGTCACTACCCAAAAGCCCTGTAGGTGAGTCGCTGCCCAAAAGCCCTGTAGGTGAATCACTGCCCACAAGCCCTGTAGGTGAGTCACTGGCCACAAGCCATGTAGGTGAGTCACTGGCCACAAGCCCTGTAGGTGAATCACTGCCCACAAGCCCTGTAGGTGAGTCACTGGCCACAAGCCCTGTAGGTGAGTCACTGGCCACAAGCCCTGTAGGTGAACAGTCACTGGCCACAAGCCCTGCCCGTGAAGTGCCAGAGGCCACTCAAAGTGGCTCTGTTGTGCCTAAAGTTGGTGGCAAAAGAAAAAGGAAAATTCAAGAGACAACAAGCAGGCCTGTTACTCGCTCGCAAAAGGAACAAAAAAAATAAATGTTATAATTCAGAAAATATGTGTTTGGCCTTGTTTTGTTGACTTCAGATTATCTAATTACTATTGTATGTATGCTGAAGACTGTGTTGTTTCCAAACTTTCAACTATGTTCTTGTACACGTGAAGGTTTGGAAATGTTAACACTCATAATTAATTGTGTTATAAATATTTATGTTGTAATCGTCTGTTCAGTAATGGTCCACCAGGAGCCAGTTGCTAAGTTTAGAGAAGCTGCCATTGACTTTGCAGCAAAACATTGCATTTGGGTGTGTTAATTGATGTAAGAATTGCATATGCATATTAGTCACATGCAATTATTAAAACACCTAAGTAAGTGCAAACATCTTTCTTGTACGTGTACAGCAGGATTATGTGTAAATTATTACTTACCTTTGCCTTGCTTGGCCATTGTAATTTTGTCCTTTAATCAGTTGTGTGTTCGTTTCTATAACATCTCAGAATGTATAATAATATATATACACACACACACACACACACACACACACACACTGAGTGAGTGTGAGTGTGAGTGTGTGTATATATATATATATATATATATATATATGTATATATGTGTATATATATATATGTATATATGTGTATATATATATATGTATATATGTGTATATATATATATGTATATATGTGTATATATATATATATATGTGTATATATATATATATATGTATATATGTGTGTGTATATATATATATATATATATATATATATATATATATATATATATATATAGTACTATATAAACTGGTATACACAAACTAATACACTTCATGCTTCCTTGTGAAAGCACACTATTTTAATAATACAGGCCTAATGTTTGAGAAATATCCTAAGTATGAGACTCTAACAGTATTGTGCTTAAACAAATGTTTATTACTTAATTCAATCATGTTTCTCACCATTTAAATAGGTTTCATACAAGGTATACTTAATGCCATCAATGTTGTGTGTACTCCTGCAATATAAAAAAAAAAAAATTATTATATATAAATATATATATATTTTTATAAGAGATATATTTATATATATATATATATATATATATATATATATATATATATATATATATATATATATATATATATACACACGTATTTAAACTCATGCAGACAGGGAGTTAACCAGACTTTCACATACACACAGAAATGTAAGCGGGGAAAAAACATTTCTTTTTGCAGGTGTGTTTTTACTGATATGCCTGGCTAAGAAATATTTTCACACACTGGCCTTTGTTAGTTTTCAAAAAAACACTATGTGAACGCATTCACAGTCTAGGGATGTTTTTCACAAACGAGATAAAAGAAGGAGAAATGTTTCTCCCACAGTCCCATATCACGAACCACAACTGTTAACCCAATTAGACAACCAAATCCAATTGGCGTTTGAAATAAGGAGTCAAAGTAGTTACTTTTGTTGACCTTGACAAGGAAAAACAGGAGTTTGTTAGCCATTCAGCACATTCATTTTGATGAGCAAATAACACAGACCTGCACACAGCTTTTGTGCTACTCAGACATGGCTGATGAATTCGTTAACAATATTAATCCCCTTTTAGGGTATAAGTACATGATCTGTGAAGCCATCTTGAACAGTCGCGGACAGAAAGCAAGCACACGCCAAATCGATGATTTCATTCGAGCAAAATATCCTTATTACCAAGACCGTAAGCATGCACGGAATTTTAATTCCTCAATAAGATTCACTTTATCAAGTAATGACTTTTTTGAACGTGACCAGGATAAGCTACAACACACCTATGGTTTCTGGAAGATTGCCCCGGAAAAACAATTTATCCTGAAAGACGGCACTTATATTGTCGTGAAAGGCATATTTATTCCTAATGGCAATAGCAATGTATCCGCTACTACTGATCCGTTTGAATCGATACGTGCTGCAATATCTGCAGCCTCCATTCCTGAAACCCACATTGTACAAGAACAAAAGTACTATGATTATGTACCAAGCCTTTCAGCTGAAATTGCATTGGAATGGGAACCGGAAGAAATGAACCTACCTCCCGACCAATTATTTGAAGAAAGCAGTGGCGATTCCTATGAGCGCATCCTGGAGGAGATATGTGCCATACTGGATTCAGCGGTTGGGTTAAGCGTGGATGAAAATGGCTTGCATTTCTGGAGCGACCAGTTGCAGCCAGGCGAAGAGTTAATTCTAGAAGAATGGTAAATATAACAATCGTTATGCGTTGACTCTGCGTTTAAATTTTTTTTTTTTTTGTAACCACCATTTTCACTTTCAATGCGTGGATACAGCGTAACATTGCAGACTGCATAACATGTAGCGATCACAAACAAATTGTTTCCTAATACAATATAGTAGGACCTGAAAGAGTAGTACACATTGCTGACGGAATAAATATACGTACTTTCCTATCCCTTTAAACATATTAGCAACATTTTACCATTACTCTAACACATACCTGTTTTGTTATCATGCAACATCTACAACATTGAAAACCGGGTCCACCACGTATGACGTGGGACCCTTGTCATGGGCCAAGGCGTCCTTAAAAAGGATTAGTGATGTAAGTCCCGCCCCCAAGCGACGTGCGCGCCTCAAAGCCTATTGGCTGTCATGTTTTGTTATAGTAACGGTAACTGCAGTGTGTGATGCGTGCGGCTCAGTGTTTGTAGGCGTACCCTGGGCGTTAGCCGAATGTTAATTGAGTGGGAGGAGTGTTAGCGTGCGTTTCACGCTGGCTTAACATGACGTCACACGTATTGCATTTGCGCATTGTGTTATCGGCCGTGCTTTCTGTTCAAACACGTCTGTTTAAAAAGAATACAGATGTACTCGTTTAGAACGAATGTAGTTTCGTCTTCATTGTATTTGAAATAAAGATGTTATGTTTACTGGTATTTTCAACATGTATTGAACGCACAACGTACGCTTTGTTTTGCGCATGCGCTAACAGTTAGTGGAGCCAAGCGTGAAGTGCGTGCGCACACAAAGATGTGCGCGCACATCTTTCAGTATACAGGCAACGTTCACTTCTTATACATAGTTATGCCTGCTACAAATTTAAAGAAACATTACATACTGATGAACAGTTTTACTTCTAACATATAAGTGACTGACGTGTGTATCTACACAATCATATAGAGCTGCGTAACGCGTTGTCACGGATGCATATCTAGTAAGGTGCCATCTTTGACCATCATGTGTTTGCTGTATTTCAGAGATGTCGGGGAAGATACAATCGGATCAATGTATGATTTCAGAAGAGTCTACCTTTATATGAGATGATTGTGAGGAGGAGCCACCGACTACTATACTACATATGGAACTAATTTTATATTGCTTGCAGCGCTTATTAACAAACAATTAAAAATGTGATACCCTTATGCCTATATTGCATAAGCACTTAATTAACATAATGATGTTGCAAAAGAGTGCCTCATGAATTTTTATTGAGTGTTCTTTAATGACTACTAACATTTTATGACATGGTGTGTTTTATATATAACAACCATTCCCACTCTGCTAACACATTTGTGTATTCTAATATGTAATGGAACGTATGACTGTCGAAACTATGTAACAATAATAATAATAATATGAGCATGTTCATGTATAGGGCTGCTAGTTGTACGCAGCGATTTACAGACACATGTTTCAGCCTGAGGTCCCTGGCCCGTGGAACGTACAAATGTTTTTTTGCCGCATGAGGCACAGGGAGATAAAGTGACTTGGCCAAGGTCACAAGGAGCCCACACCGGGAATTGAACCAGACTCCCCTGCTTCAAACTATCAGTTCCAGTGTGTGTCTTTACTCAGTGAGCCACTCCTTCTCCCAATGTAAAGGACACTTACAACCAAGTAGCCATTTATTTTTAAAATCTCTTGTTACATGGGTATGTAGATAAAATGGTTTGGGACTGTAGCAAATAATGTTACTGGCCAGATGTTATGGTCCCCTCCAATGCATGATGTTCTGAATATGACATCACCATCATGTTATGAAGTACGTTTCTGTGTATATTTCATTAACCTAACTAAGTATAGTTTACTGTGTTTATTAATCGTTTAGAAATACATAGTATAGTCAATATGATGATATAAGCTACCATAATAAAGCTGGTGTTATCATTTGTCGGTGTTATACATGGATCCTACACCAATTGATAGAGACACAAACAGTTGTCTTAAAAAGTGTGTCTATGCTAGTGATGAATGTGCTCCCGTAAGTAAACAAATAAGTACAGTTATCCCCTTTTCTCCAACCACCTCTATATTACATTAATGGAAATTATAAGGAAACATACATAAAATGTGATGAAATGTGAGTAATCATTTTGTAATACAATGCACATGAAAGCTCAAGAGTAGCTAAATGCATATACATGATACAGAAAGTACATATATGTAACATTTGTGTTTAAACCAATATGTTGGGTTTTTAGTTCCAATAATTATAGGAAGATTGAGGTAGGCACATCTTATGAGAGATGTCAGCAAATATACATACCATGATCAGTCATACTGGAGATATACCTATAATGCAAAGGAACAATATATAAATTGCAAACATTGACATGCCATCTTCAGTACCGTAAACAACACAGCAAAGTGTGTATTTGGTGTTAAATGTACAACACCATGTATATTTCATGACATTCAAAATGTAAATCAGCCTGGTGTACACATCATCTGGATGTACATGTTACACTGCACCAATAACATTGTATGTAAGCATACTAGAAGCATGAATGATTATGGGCATAATATGTGTTTTGTCTTAGCATAAGGAATAACACAATGCTAAAATATTATTGCTTTGTTACCCAAGTTGTATTCACATACACACAACTAAAGTACAATTGAAGAGGGATTATATAACCTGTGCAACAATAACATACCGGTGCCACATCCCTTTGTGCACACAGCAGAGAAAAGAAAGGTGTGCAACCCATATTCATCTGTGTCCTAACAGAAGGTTATATAAAGAAACATTATTGTTAATATAACATAATTAAACTATAAAAGTAGTACTAGGAACATATGAGTTTGTACTTACAAGAAAAAAATGAATTGATGAGATTCTGTCGTGTCTGGCCACCACTGGCTGTTTGTTCATTTTCAGCAGCTACATGGGTGGGATGCTCGTCTACCAAAGCCTCAGCTAGGTCTGACTGTACATTGTGCCTGAGTGCAACATTGTGCAAAATGCAACAGGCAAGGATAATATCAGACACTTTTTGAGGCTTGTATAGAAGAGCCCCACCAGTTCTGTCCAGACACCTAAACCTGGTCTTGAGTAGGCCAAATGTCCTCTCTATAACAGATCTTGTAGATATATGGGCTGCATTGTACCTGTCCTCTGCTTCAGTTTGAGGGTTTAGCACCGGAGTCAAGAGCCACGGCCTAATTCCGTATCCTGAGTCACCTATAATGAATGGAGCACACATAAGCTGACATTAGTGATCAAATTGTACAATGCCAACATTCCTAAATCAACATGTGTTTTGTGTTAGAACATGTAAATATGTACTCACCCAGCAGCCAACCAGGTTCAAAATGTCCCTCTTCGAACGCATGGAAGACTGAAGAGTTCCTCAGGATAGAGGAATCGTGACTGGAACCAGGGAATTTGGGTACCACATGCATTATCCTCATCGTCGCATCACATACCACCTGTACATTGAGTGAATGGTAGTGCTTCCGATTGCGGTACACATGCTCACTCTGACTAGGTGCAATCAAAGCAACATGTGTGCAATCGATTGCACCCAGCACAGATGGTATCCCTGCTATATTATAAAAGCCAGTCCTGACTTCCAGCCACTCTGTCGCCTCTGTAGGAAAATGAATATAATTCCTAGCGCGTCTATTGAGTGCATAGAGAAACTGGGTCAAGGCCCGCGAGAATGTAGATTGCGAGACCCCGCCCACTATGCCCACAGTTGTCTGGTATGACGCGGAAGCAAGATAATGTAATGAGCACAGCATTTTAACAAGCCCAGGGACTGCACGACCTCTGGCTGTGAAAAAATCTAAATCCCCCCTTATCTCCTCATAAAGAGCTAAGATTGCTGCTGAACTCAAACGATAGCGACTTACAATCTCCTCCTCACTCATCCCATCTAACAGGGTTCTCTCCCTGTACAGACGCGGACGAGGCACAAGTTGTCTCCTCTGTCTTCTCCTCTGATCTCCTGTCCCTCTACCTGTCCCTCTACCTGTCCCTCGGCCTGTCCCTCTCCCTGTCCCTGTCGTATCCGCGTCACTGTCACTGTCCCTCGGTGTGTCCCTCCCTTGCCCTATATGATTGTCTTCATCATCAAGCATGTCATAGAAAAGAATGTTCCTCCGTCTCCTAAACATTCGCAACATTTTGAAATGAGTAGCTGTGAATGAGCAGGTAATGTGCGTCCTTTAAATAGGTATGTGATGATGTCAGGTGACATAGTAAAATGCAAGGTGTTACATTAACATAATAAAGTACTTCTGTGGCAAGCTGTGTGCACTTGTTGTTCTAAGTATTTGTTGTGTGTATTCTGCAGGGAATGATGATATTTGGCAATGATGTGACGTGAAGCTTTGTACAAAGATTGCTTGCAAATAAATAGTTGCATGTGCAATGCATGTAACACTTGTGAACGCAAGAGTCAGTCATGTAATGAGACAAAAAGGCTGAGATTGACGTGGGAAAAGTTTTGTGTAACATGTGTAATTATCCATGTTATTGTGACATGTTGGCAACAATGAATAGTCGTGTGCATATGCATGCATTTGTGTAAGGAGGATAGTTGGTATAGAATGAGTTTACAAGGTGTCCCAATGATGAATTACTGTACATGTGTGTATAAGTTAGGTTGAAGTGCTTGTAATGCTACGGTTACAATGTAAACATGCAATGTGATTGAGCGTCCAATAAGTGACGTCATGAAAATAGGGAGGACCCAAAAGTATATGTAAACATGAGAAGACAGATGTACATGAACGTTTAAAGATGCGTGTCACATTACAAGCATTGTGTAATGTAAAGGAAGATGAATATACTGTGTATGTGTGACATGTGTGACATGTGTGACATCATGTAAATAATTGTCGCTGAGTTGAGTAAAATGTGTGATATGATGTGAGGTTCTCCTTTAAGAGTGTAGTATAGTATTTTCCCTTGCCACATCATCACATGATGAGTAATGTGACCCGCAAATGCTGAAAACATGTAAAAGTCGAATGTTATGCAAATAAGACACGTCAGCTGTGACACAATGCAGGGAATGCCCCCACACTGTAATGCAAATCCCCCTTGTATTGTGAGCAATGAAACGTAAACAGTACTATACTGTTATACGTCCCCGCTCCATTGACTTCCATTGATGTACAGAAGATGTTTTTTTTCTAAGTGCCGTTCCGGCAGCCTTAGCGATCGTTCTCCCGTCCAAAATGCCAACTTTAGTTGGCGGGAGAAATCGGCCATAACATCTCAATTTCGTAGTGCCGATCAGCCCCGATAAGCTGTTTTTTTTTGTTGAATCCAGCCGATTTAAAAAAGTGGCGATCAGTGTCGAAAACAGGCTTATCGGCAGGCGACTGGCCATAACCAAATTATCGGCTCCGAAACCTGGCGATATGAAGCACTTATCGGCGCTTACTGAATCTCAAACCCAATTTTGGCTATAACATGGCCATATTTCCCTTATCAACGCTTACTGCATGAGGCCCTAAGTCTGCTAATCAGAAAGCGTATCGCACAGCAGATGCTAATGCCAATTATTGACTATGGAGACATAGTATACGGCTTGGCACCCCAAATCCACCTTAGCAAAGTTGATACCCTCTACAATTCAATATGCCATTTTGTTTTCCAATGCAACTACAACACACATCACTGCGAAATGCTCAAAGAACTAGATTGGTCACCAGTTGAGTCTGGGAGCAAAGTTAATCTTTCCTGTCTTGTCTTCAAATACTCTCTGGGCAAGCTACCCGTTTATCTGAACAAGCTCCTCAGCCCTACCACATGCAGCACTAATCATCTGAGATCTGACTCCAAAAGACTGTTCATGGTTCCACGGTTCAGCAAAGTATCCAGCCGTTCCTCCTTCTCTTACCGTGCACCCCAAAACTGGAACAAACTACTGGAGACTCTCACATCCACCAACAGTCTAAGTTATTTCAAAACTAAAGTTGTCTCACATTTTAACCTGGTCTGTAACTGCTACATACGTCTATATTATATTTGATCTCTAATTGTGCATGCAATGTCTTGTATATAATGTATACCCTGTTCACTTATGTAACTGTATTTGTAACCATGTATTATTTGTCATCTTAACTCTATGCCCAGGACCGACTTGAAAACGAGCGGTAACTCTCAATGTATTACTTTCTGTCAAACCATGTTATAAATAAAATAATAAATAAAATAAATACTTTCCTGGCATGGAAAACAGAAACATGGAGAACGGGATGCCATAAAATCAGCAGAGACATTTCCTCTGAGCCAATCAGGGGCAAGGGGGTGTCAGAAATTATTTATTTATTTATTTATAAAATGTTTTACCAGGAAGTAATACATTGAGAGTTACCTCTCGTTTTCAAGTATGTCCTGGGCATAGTTAAAGACAAATAATACATGGTTACAAATACAGTTACATAAATGAACAAGGTATACATTATATACAAGACATTGCATGCACAGCTAGAGGAGATGTATATTATAGGCATACACTGGTGACACACTTTATTCGAGCTCGGCTAGTCCCACGAATTCGGGTATACCTGGGTGTATTGAGGTTTGTGACTGTTTTCTGCCCGAGTGCATTGAGGTATTTTCCAGGCAGGGATTGAAGCATTTTATTCCCGCTGGCTGCAATACTGCACAGTATATATATATATACTGCATTACAATTCATGAATTTATGCCATCTGGTAGACACGCGAAGCATTGCAGCCTATTAAATCCTAATCATTATCATTTAACAGATCAGCCGCCCGTCAGCCAGGCATGAACCCAGGCTGGGAAGGCAAACGCAACGGGGCTTGTCAGAGGTGAGGAGCGGCGCATTCCAGGTATCTGCCAGGTACATACTGGGTATTTGCTCGAATAAAGTGTGTCGCAGCAGTATGTACAGTGGCGGACGCCTTTATTCTCCTGCGGCCGCCACCGCAATGTGCGGGTAGACGACGGGCAGACGCGGCTGTTTTTTTTGTTTTTTTCGAAGCGTGCCACGCGTCACTGGGGCGCCGGTCATGCGGTCACGCGTGCTGCGTGCCAGGGTTCCGTCGGCATCCCCGCCCATTGAATGGGGTAAGGGGGGTACGCATCAGGAGAGCATCAGGAAGGGGGGTATGCATCAGGAGAGCATCAGGAGATCGGCGTTGTGCCAGGGGGTCGCGAGGCGAGGGGAAGGGGGAGGGGAAGATGCGGGGAAGATGCGGCTGGCGCACGGCCAAGTTCGGCGCCAGCCGGAAAAAGCCACGGGTAACAACGGGCATTTGTAAGAATAAAGCTGGATGGAGCAGTAACAGTTACAGACCAGTTTAAAATGTGAGACAGCCTTAGTTTTGAAAGAACTTAAACTGGTGGTGGATGTGAGAGTCTACAGTGGGTTTTTCCAGTTTTGGGGTGCACGGTAAGAGAAGGAGGAACGGCCGGATATTTTGTTGAGCCTTGGGACCATGAACAGTCTTTTGGAGTCAGATCTCAGATGATTAGTGCTGCATGTGGTAGGGGAGAGGAGCTTGTTCAGATAGATGGGTAGCTTGCCCAGAAAGTATTTGAAGGCAAGACAGGAAAGGCAAATTTGCACCTAGACTCAAGTGATGACCAATCTAGTTCTTTGAGCATTTCGCAGTGATGTGTGCTGTAGTTGCATTGGAGAACGAAATTACAAATTGAATTGTAGAGGGTGTCAAGTTTGCTAAGGTGGATTTGGGGTGCCGAGCCATATACTATGTCTCCATAGTCGATAATTGGCATTAGCATCTGCTGTGCGATACGCTTTCTGACCAGCAGGCTTAGGGAGGATTTGTTCCTGTAAAGTACACATAGTTTGGCATAGGTTTTGGATGTCAGGGTATCAATATGCATTCCGAATGTTAAGTGGGAGTCAAACCATATGCCCAGGTATTTAAAACTAATAACAGGAGTTAGGGTGGTGTTAGCGATGGTTCTGATCTGGAGCTCAGTCACTGGAAGCTTTAAAAATGTAGTCTTTGTCCCAAATGCCATTGTTACAGTCTTGTCAGAGTTTAAAAAAAGTTTGTTTTGGGAAATCCAGTTTTCGAGTCTCAAAAAGTCAGACTGAAGTATGTGTTCAAGGTCAGAGAGGCTATGGCTGGGCGCATATAGGATTGTGTCATCTGCATACATGTGTATTGAAGCTTCCTTGCAAGCTGTGGGAAAATCATTGATGAACACTGAGAAGAGTAGGGGCCCCAGAACAGGGCCTTGCAGGATGCCACAGGTGATATCCAAGGGGTTGGAGTTAGAGCCTGAGATAGACACATGTTGGGATCTACCTGATAGGTAGGACTGAAACCAGTTTAACGCATGCTTCCCTATTCCAGAGCTCTGGAGTTTGTTAAGCAGGATAGCATGATCAACAGTATCAAAAGCCTTTGCAAAATCTAGGAATATTGCACCAGTGAATTGACCCCGTTCCATTCCACACTGGATTTCATTGCAAACTTTTAGCAGGGTAGTTACGGTGGAGTGTTTGGGGCGAAAGCCAGATTGGAATTGGCTAGGGAAATTTGTCTTGGTATAGTAATCGCTTAATTGGGAGTGGACACATTTTTCCATGACTTTGGATAGTATTGGGAGAAGGGAGATTGGCCTGTAGTTTGAGACAGTGTTTTTGTCCCCACTTTCGAATATTGGGACAACTCTGGCAGTTTTCCAGGTGTTAGGGATATGGCCTGCAGACAGGATAGAGTTGACTATGGAAGCAATTGGTTTGGCAATGGACAAATCAATCCGTGGGCAGAGCCAGTGCTTAAGGATAGTCCAGAGGGGGAGGACTTTGGGGTATGAGGAATGGGAAGTGACCACTGGGAACAGAGCCGACAGGGCTAGGACCCAAGCCGAGGTTCCCGATTTCAGCTCCATAACTCCCGCAGGGGTAGACACCTTGCTGCCGAGGAAAGAACTGTGCCCCGCTTTTGGAGCGTGTACTCTCCCAGCAGGTGGGGGCATCCTTCCCCACCTCACCATTGTCCATAAGCACTGCACCTGGCTCCACACAAAGGCTGGTCCTCTGAATCATTGTGTGCCTGATACTAGACATTGTTCCTAGCCCAGGCACACAATGAGACACAGATAAATACTGGAATACAGTAAACATTACATAGAAACAAAGAATATACCAAAGAAAGAAAGTACTCCGTTTAAGTTAGCACTCAAGTACTGAAATGCTCTCTGAGTGGCAATCTAAGACTATACTAATGATAGTAGATTGCTACTTCTAATTAGACCCCTAATATCGGTCTCATGATGTGGCAGCATCAGATGTCTATAAGTCCTGAGTGATGAGGGCTACAGTCTCCATTTTGGATACTAATAATACTACCCCCTGGCCACGGAGAAAGTATATATAGTATAGTAGCTCTAACTGATTGTGCGCAGTGAAATTCAGCAGCAGTTGAGCTGCCAAGCTGCACTGGTATGCTGTGTTACATGGGGAAGAGAGAAACCAGCACCCGTGGACTGTAGCTGCTAAGCAGGTATCGTAGCTCTGCCTGCAGCTGGGAACAGAATCAGCCACGGCTAGACTGCTGGTTCTCCCGGGGTGTGGCTGCGATCTATGTCCGCAAACATATGCTCCATCGAGTAATGAAACCTGCGCCCTGCCTCCCCACGCTCTGTGCTAATCACTGAGTCTCCCACCTCCTGAGTATCAGCTGATAGACTCTGTATAGCAGGGCTATGCGGAGAGGTGAGTCCTGCATCTGTGCTAATAGCCCCCTGGGTTAAATGTCAGATGTTCTTGCTGTTAGATAATATTGATGGCGTTCAGAACCATTCACCTCATAAATCAAAATTAGAGTTAAGTAATAAAACACAGCTTGCTAAATACATGTAGAGTCTGATACTGCCACATATGTTAATAAAATAAAAAGGTTTCATTACTCAGTGGAGCATATATTTGCGGACATTGATCGCAGCCACACGCCGGGAGAACCAGCAGTCTAGCTGTGGCTAATTCTGTTCCCAGCTGCAGGCAGAGATACGATACCTGCTTAGCAGCTTACAGTCCACGGGTGCTGGTTTCTCTCTTCCCCATGTAACACAGCTCGGCAGCTCAACTGCTGCTGAATTTCACTGCGCACAATCAGTTAGAGCTACTATACTATATATACTTTCTCCCGTGGCCAGGGGGTAGTATTATTAGTATCCAAAACGGAGACTGTAGCCCTCATCACTCAGGACTTATAGTCACCTGATGCTGCCACATCATGAGACCGATATTAGGGGTCTAATTAGAAGTAGCAATGTACTATCATTAGTATAGTCTTAGATTGCCACTCAGAGAGCATTTCAGTATACCACAAGGGTTGAACATTATGATTTCAATGATATAGAATACAAACTATACCTTAGGAGAGCTACTTAGGGGACTGTAACACTACTATTTAAACCACAGTTCCAAGCTCCAATAGGAAATGAACTCTTTATTTTTGCTCCCTTTTTACTCATTTCATTGCACCATTTATTTTAATCATAAGTATTCTAATAAAGATTATTTTTAATATTGACATTCATCATTACTGATACTTGAGTGCTAAATTAAACTGAGTACTTTCTTTCTTTGGTATATTTGTTGCACATTTCCCAGTACAGCACCATATCTACATTACTAACTATACACTATTAGCTGAGCAGGGGTTTCCTACTACTTTCCCTTTTCCCTCCCCCCTCATACCCGCAGTATTCTGTATATAGAAACAAAGAAACCTGAGGTTAAACATGACCGGGGCTGGGACATTTCCCAGCCCTGAAGAGGCACATCAACCCTTTATTTGTGTTGCCATCTTTATTAGTAGAAGTAGGGGCAGCAAAAAGTCTTAACCTGTACTGTATTTTCAGTAGGCTATACTACCCCTACCGTCACATGGTCCACAGTCTTTTCCTTGCACCTTTAGGCTGAGTCCCCGCTGGCGCTGATCGTAATTGGCGTGGTTACCTCTTTGCATGGGAATCTTCAAGCCCACGCTCACGCGGCACGCATGCTTTCCCAAGATTGGTGCTTGGGGAGACAAGGGAGTTTGACTTTGGAGCCCAGAGAAGGGTCATATGACCCTTCTCTGGCCAACGTGGAGAGAGAGGCAGTGTAGGCTAAGCAGAGAGATGTGTAAGGGGGGGGGAAACAAATGGAGGGACACACAAACACACACAGAGACACACACACACAGATGCACAGCATGATGCAGCCAATGACATACACCCTCCCTTAATAGCCACGCCCCATCCCCCCCACTCCTGCTCTAAAATTATTGCAGGACAGCAAACACTCATGCTTGAAGAATTGGTGACGTCACCACTCTCAAGCATGAGCGTGGTCAGTGCTAGCAGGAGCTCAGTCTTATATTTCCAAAACTACAAGTATAACTTCCTACTGAATCCATCTTCTACTGGCAAACAAATTACTGTACATGCCCTATATATATATGAGTACATATGGACTAATACTGGTTACATTTTTGTATATTGTATTTTTACATATTGGTATCTAAGTTGCAGCATAACTAAAAAAAAAAAAGCACTTTCTTTAGTTAGGCAAAGGAACATTTTTTAAACATTATGTAATCAATAATGTTGATTATTTCTCACAATTAAATACAATTAAATACAATTATATCATATTAATTCAGTAGCTCGGAGTAATTGGATACAGTTCACAAACGTATACAATAAGTGCACATAAATACATTTTAAAAAATAGAGCATTTCAATTTGCATTCATGTAGCTGACATTTTATGCTTCCCTTACAGTACATTATTTTGACAAGTATAGTGCTAGAAAAGTGTGATTAAATGTCTTGATACTGTACCATAACGATGAGGTGATCTTTACAGTATTGTTTGAGGTATTAAATGTAAAACAACATTGTGAGGTCTACTACTGTACGTGAAGTGGTTAATATTTGAAAATAAACTACAGTACCATGCTTCATATATTGTTAAAGTCATATTTCCTTTAAAAAAAAACTAAAAATTACTTCCCCCCGCTTCTCCCTTCCCCTAGGTGGGGAGTTTTTCTTATCCCGCACACAGCAGGCTTCTAGTGAACAGGGGCAGAGTTTTAAGTTTGCTGACTGTCAATTATATTTTAAACAAGTTTTTTTATTCTAGGGATCCCCATGGAGGAAGGAACAGCCATCATGCAAGCACTGAACTGTCACATATAGTGACAAGAAAGGGAAATAATGGGCCTCTTTGGGGAATGCTGCATGAGCACCACAGAGAAAAAGTTTTACAGTATATTGTATGTCATGCTTTCAATTTCATTCTTAATGGTATTTAGTATGTTACATCTACTGTATATTACCATTTGTATTGCAATTGTTTATTAACTTTGCACTGGGAATCCCTATTACAAATGGTAACAACTAAAATGCACATTGCTTTATTTGAGATTTTTACAGCTTTACGCGTGCACTAATTAGTCTACAACAGGTATTTATTGTATTATTTCAAACTAAAAATAATGTCAGCATCAATCTACAGGCAGTTTGCGGTTATCCAACGGGATCCGTTCTGGAAGTAGCGTGGGATAGTGAAACCGTTGTAAAGTGAGTCCAATGTTAATCAGTGGCGGTGAGCGTCAGATAACGTATTCCGGTGTCGAAAAACGGCCCGTAGGGTTACATTGTAAAGCGTTGGATATGCCATTCGTTGTAAAGTGAAACGGTGGATAACGAGGACTACCTGTATAAGACAGGTGGTGAATGCACGGCTTACACTCTCTTACAGCATTATGTAATCAATAATGTTTCCTGCTTTAAAGATACCTTCTCCCACTGTTGGGTTCCCTTTCTTTCATTCCCCTCTCATATCTGAGGTCCCTTTGACTGATCCTAAGACAACTTCTCCTACTGCTAGGTTCCCTGTGACATTTGATATCCCTGTCCTTGACGCTAAGCCGTGTTCTCCACAGTATTTGGTTTACCTATTGCTGATTCTCAGACAACCACTTCAGAGATAAGCATATTTTTCTCTGATTCCTTTGCAGTGCCTAGTGTAGCCTCTGCCGCTTCTCAGACACCCACTTCAGAGTCCAGCATATCTTTCATTGACTGCTCTGCAGTGCCTGTTTCCTTTAACCGTGGATAACTCTGAGATTCCCATTTTAAGGACAAGTTTAAGTATCCCTGATTTCTCTGCAGGGTCGGAGGTACTTATTACTGGCTCTAAGATTCCCACTCCAAAGACAACTCTGTGTCTCACTGATACTTCCGCAGTTTTTGAGGTACCCATTACTGACTTAACTTCTGCTTCAAACTCAGGGTTACCTCTCATCGATTTTTCTGCAGTACCTGATATACCTACTGATTCAAAGGCTACTGTATTCAAGACAGATTTACTGCTCACTGATCCCTGTGCAATGCCTGATGTGCCCTCTCCTGATTTCATGGTGCCATCTTCAAACACTGACGCACTCCTCTTGGATTTCCTTGTGGTGCCTGATGTGCCCGACCCTGTTTCCTGTGCTCCTGCTTTTGGAACGGGCATACTTCTTGCTGATTTTCCTTTGGTGTATAGTGCTTCCTCTGCGGATTCTGTGACCCCCACTGCAGAGACAAGTTTCCTACACATTGATTCTCCTCCAGAGCCTGAGGTAACTACGTCAGATTCCACGGCTCCCACGTCCAAATCAAGTTTGCTGCCCGCGGCTTCCCTGACATCTGAATTGATGCTTTCCGAAGTCCACCTGCCTAGGGGTGCTGGCCTCCTACAGATTACCAGTCCCAAGGCAGAAAGCTACGTACTCACCTCAACTGTCACAGTTTAGATGCCAGGTGTGACTGGAATGGACTTTGACAAAAGAACTGTATCTGTGCCTTTCTTTGGGTCCCCTCGGTCTCTGTCCATGCTGTCCTGTGACCGGATTCAACCTGTGGCAGAAAATTCTCATGGACTTTTACATGTTAATCTGAGTAATACAGTATAATTACTCTATCAGAACATTTTTCTTCTGGGTCTGACCAGCTGTCAGTGCTTCTTGCTCTGTACTATGGGACTGGGACTAGTGCTTAGAAACTTGCAGCCGTCTTTCGGCCTGCTGACAGGCTTATACAACCAGTGCCTGAGTCTCCAGTTTTGCTACAGCTCTGCATGCCCAAGTCTTCATATGATGCATTCTGCGTGTCAAGATTTGCAGTACCACTCTCTCAAAGATGGTACTCACTAACAAACAGCTTTGCTGCAGGTCTACTACCTGTCCGAGATGTTTCAGAGACAATTCCAAGTCGCCAAGATCACAGAGTGAGCCAGGTTCTGATCGCCCAGAGGTCTCTCCTGGAAGGAGGCGGGGGGGGGGGGGTGGGGGAGGGATGGGGTACTGAAAGGGTTCAGTTTCTGGGTTTGGCTGGAACTCACCCTGACATGGCTGTAGAGATTCCTGGTAAACCTCTTCCTGGACTAAGTGATTGGTGACAGCTGTTCCTGGACTTACATTGCAGTCTTCCTTATAACTGCCTTTTGTGCAGCCCTGCACCTATTGGCTCCCCATGCTATTTAAGGTCAGCCTCTTCCACCAGGAAGTTGCTGAGCATAGTCTTTGTAAACACGTACTTGTCACAAGCACCTCTGCTTTGCCTTCTGCATTCTATCTTGCTTCCAGAGTTCTATCCTGCTTCCTGAGGCCTTCCCTGTGCTGAAGCCTCTGCGCTGAAGCTTCTCTGTTCCTGAGGCCTTCCCTGTGCTGAAGCCCCTGTGCTGAAGCTTCCCTGTGCTGAAGCCTTCTCCTTCCAGAGTTCTTTATTGTGCTGAAGCTCCTATGCTGAAGCCTTCCATGTGCTGAAGCCTTCTCCTTCCAGAGATCTTCATGCTCTGAAGTCCTATGCGGAAGCCTTCCCTGCGCTGAATCCTTCGCCTTCAGAGTTCTTCACTTTGCTGAAGCTCCTATGCTGAAGCCTTCCCTGATGCCGACCCCAGCCTGTAACCCTGGCCATCACTCCTGTGCCGCCTGCCCTAACCCCAGCCTTGATATCGACTACACTGCTCTCTCCAATCCTGACCCGGCTACCCACGACTACAGAATCCGCAATCCAGACCCGGCTTCGTGGCTCCAGGTCGGTGTTTCTATAGCCCCACCTCAACCCTGCGGTCCGGTCCTGGTTTGTGGCGAGCACGCCCGTTACACTATAGCATCAAGAAAACAACATTTCTCCTGAGTACAAAGTTATCCCCTGGTCCCTGAAGTCCTGGAACCAGACTACACAACTGTAAGGAATTGGGGAACATGTCCTTTGCAATGTATTCCCTCCTTACCTGCTGCTACTCAGTCCTCCATCTTGGTACCAGCGCATGCGCATACCCCGCTCTGTTCACAGAGTGCGTGCGCACACGCAGCTCTTCTTGAGTTGCCTTGGAGCATAGCTCCGCCCCCCGGATGCACTGCACGTCGCACGTCAGTGGCGCGTTCACATGACGACGTGCACCGCTCCCCAGCTGAGCAGCAAGTAATCAGACTGCCACTTGTCTCCTGTGCCTAACACGGCTCTCGCTGGGGCCGCACCTCCGCTCCGCCCCCTGTCCTATTTATATCCTGCTCACACTCTCTAGCATTGCTCAGCATAATCACCTGTAGCCTTGTGTGCCTCACAGTTCTGTTGTGCCTAAGCTCTTGTTCCTGTCTTGTCCTGCAGTTTGTCTCATCGTGTACCGACCCGGCTTGTTTGTGAAACCCCTCTGGATATCGACCTCGGCTTACCCTCGACTACATTTACCTCTCTAACCCAAGACCATGGCTACACGGACTTCGACGATTCTCAACTCTCCAATCCCAGACCACGGCTTAACGGACTTCGACCTCGCTGCTCTCTATAACCAAAGACCCTGGCGAGTATACAGATTAACCCACTCTCTCCTACCCAGACCCGGCTACGCTGACAATCCACCTTCCAGGCGCGCCTCCGCTGCTGTCGGTGCGTGGTTTCATACCTTCCCACCTCAGTACCAGGGTCTTGTCTTGTTTGTGGGTAGCGCAAGTGTTACAATAACACAGATATATACAACAGATGTATTATTGACAGGTAGGGGTAATGGCGGGCTTAACTTTGGTTAAAGTCAGCCACATCTACCTGTCACACATTTCATGTAACTTTTTTTACTATAATGGACAGACTGTTGAACTGGATGGAATCTGTAATGTAAGCATCTATGTAAGAAATGTTTAATCTGTGTCATTAAAGTAAAGGGTCTACAGATGTTGTGTCATTTATTTTCGGCGGGTTCTCGCGGAGTACGTCTGATTTTCCGATGTTTTGTTGGCTGCTCACAGCTGACTCGCGAGTGTGTCGTGACCAGAACAAATTCAGTTTTATCGTTGGTTGCAGTACTCTGCAGTAATGGTGCTTGTGTATCTTCAATCTAAATGCAATGTAACCCATCCCTTATTCCCGTTCATTTCGCATGATATGATATCCCATTTATTTAAATGTAACCCACCACTTATTTTCCTAAAAACTTCAGGTGACTAAAGTACAGTATTTTTAAAATATGAAATTTTTTATTTGATTATCGTAAATTACAGTTTAGAGATAATGCACAAAGACTTTGAAGAAAATGGTATCATTTTATTTTCACAATCTTCTTCCAAATATACAATCTTCTTCAATCTACATAATCTTCGGGCTGGCTTTTGTACACTTTCACCTGTAAAATGAGAATGTTATATATTAATAATCGAGAAGAAATAGATGCATGAATTATATTGTGTGGAACTCACACTACTGATAAACTTGTATGCGCATGCGTGTTTCTATGGAATCTGGTTGAAACGCATTTGCGTGTCATTGAATTTCTATGAATGCAAACTGTACAGTATATAAGAACTGTATGGAGCGCATGCACAGTATGAGTATTGACAAAAAAAATATGCATATTACCTGACGGTATTGCTGTATGTGTTTCTTACATGAACACGGTATTGATGCTCATCAGCCCGCCAAACCTGCAAAATAAGAATGAAAAGAAGAATTAAACAATGACTAAAATATGACTTTTCTAAATAATACAATCTTCTTTTAGCAACATCTTCTTCTTACTGTCTCTTTTACATGATCAAATATTAAATTCTTGTGAGAAAGTTATTTAGAGAAGAAGATACTGTAGTCACATGAATTACAGCACATTACCTGACAGTATCGCTGGGTGTGTTTCCTACACGAACACAATGGTGAGGCTCAAAACTACAAAACAAAAATAAAAGCAAGAATTAAACAATGACTATAAAAAAAGAACGGAATTATTTTTTTTGGGGGGGGGGAGGAGGGGAAGTAGATAGATGGTTATTTCGGCTAAAGGGGAAGAGGTGTTGTGTATGCATAGCGGGTGCTGTAGCATACAGAGTGAATGTGTCTTCTTACAAACCATCTTGCTCTGTCTGTTTTATGTTTCTTTCTACACATAGTTGTTGGTTCCAGTTAGACAGATCCGTTTTGTAACAAGTTGCTTTGCTTCATATTGCTGCAGCAGGATAAATTTAGCAAATTACTACCGCCTGCTTCTTGGCAAAGCATACTCTCCCATAATACTCAACATAATTCATCTTTTTTCTATTACAAAGTAAACAACAATAATAATAAATCAAATGCCCCAAAAAGGGCAAAAAAATACATAAACAAGCAAAAGTTATCAATCAGGATTTATAGCAATTGAGATGCACTTGCCTTGTGTGTATATATTATGCAGCAGCTGTTTATGTCCATTTGGTCATTTTAGATTATAGTGGTTCTGTAGGTGAGGCAATTAAAGTTATATGTTAGCTCAGTTAGATGGCCAGTCCCACCACATAGAAGGCTCAATTTGATTTGTTTAATTGGGTTCCAGATGAAAGATTCAATCATCCCTGAGAAGGATTTTCCAATTGGTTATTACCTTTGGATTCGGGTATACTTCTGATCCTGAGGTTGTTTCTATGCTTAAAGTATAAAAGCATTATCAATGTTTTGAGATTGAATGATTGATGTTCGCTTTTATGCACAGATAGTATTTTTCTTCTTCTAGAAACTCCGCTCACTTTCCTCTTTGAAATACAATACAGTAATTATTCACTTCTTCATCCTAAACAATGACAAAATCAACAAATTCTTCTCTCTGCTATTTAAAAGTCTATATAATCAAGCTAGAAAAAAGATACATGCATACAGTACATTAAAAAAAAATAGCAATCAGGTATGAAGCAACAAAGCAAGTAAGGCTTTAGATATTCCAGGCGACTGAACCTTTACGAATACTTTTTTTAATGATTTCTTGTCGCCTATTTGATTCAATGTAAGAAGCTACATCTGGACTTTGCAACAGTTCAACATTTAGAGCAGAGGGGTTTAAAGTCTTTTTCATATGTCGGGTACAAATATTTCCATACAAAAATTGGTTTGAATAATTTTTTCACACAAGGTATAAAAGAAGGGTCCCTGATACACTTACCTTACTCCTTGATAAAGCACACCTGTCTAATGTTTATTTTTTAATAAATCTTTATATTTTTATACCACCTGGCTCCCTGAGCAGTGCGCTGCTTTTTTCTTTTTTTTGATATATGGTAATGGGGAAGAGTCCCTATCTGGGGCCTTCCCTACAAGACTCCGCTGGGGATGACTCAGGGCCTAGGTGGGGCATAAGGGTTAAATCTAGGCCTAGTCCAGAGAAGCACTGCTCCTAGGACACTACCTTCCCTGTTGCATTCCTCCTTCCGACTGACACGCATTTTCTGGTCACACCAAAGACCTTCTTTCCTGCCTTCCTTCCTGAGCCCTATTGGCTGAGGCGCCCCATGTGAGTGCCTACCGCAGAGGATCCTGGGACTCGTAGTCCCGTGCTGAATCTTGCATCTAAGATGGCTGCCGCACAAGGACTCCTTGCACATGTGCCCTGCATTACTACTGCGCCCCGCATAAATACTGCACATGCGCAAACTCAAAATGGCATCCCTCACCTCCCAATTCAACGCGGAGCTCCGACAACCAACCGCAGCTCCCCTCCCAGCACCGGAGGTAAGAGGGGCTTTGCTACACAAACATTATAATTCAATTGTACTGCAAGCTATTGCTAAATGTAAATTTATACCTGTAGACATAGGCGCTACAGGTAAGCGGAACGATGGTATTATTGTATTGTATTTAGAGCATCGTTGTTGTATCGTCTTATTGAAGACCAACACTTAATTCTGGCTTTACCCAAGAAATTACCAATGAGTACATCAGAGCAAGAGTTGCCACATGTACTTCTACCGGATGACGAGTATCCATTGCTCACATACTTAATGAAACCCTACAGTCACCAACGTTTAACCCGAGAAAAGGAAATATTCAATTATAGACTATTCAAGGGCAAGACGCTGTGTCGAGTGTGCCTTTGGGATTATGACAGCAAAATGGCATTATTGAAAGCTATAGAAACATCTGTACCAAATGCCAAGAGTATAGTGAAATGTGTTACTGTACTACACAATGTTGTTATAGATTTGGATGGAACAAATGATGTTACACCATCCGAACATGTACCTGTCACTTCACCACAGCATCAAAGGCACAGGGTAAACAATCCCGTCACTCAAATCCCTAAACGGAACCATGATTTCTTGAAAACTTATTTCAATACTGAAGGTGCATTACCTTGGCAAGGCACATGTTGACCCAGGGATTAATCCGATTGCCAATTCTTGGAGTCAGGAAGGAATTTATTTTTCCCCTTATGAGATACAGTATCATTAGATGAAATAACACTGGTGGGTTTTGTTTGCCTTCCTCTGGATCAGTAAGTATAGATATAGGATAAATTATCTGTTGTCTAAATTTTGCATAGGTTGAACATGATGGACGTATGTCTTTTTTCAACCTCATCTACTATGTAACTATGTAAAATTGTGAACATGAAAGATGAAGGGGAGCAAAGGGTGCACTGCAACTGGAAAAATATTGGAAAAAATAAATGGGGCAAACTCCAAAATAAAATAGAGGGTATTTAATGAATGAACTCACAAATGGGTGTACATGACGACCGCACCAACGTGTTTCGTCCCGCAGGACTTTGTCAAGGTGTATAATCAAACACATACCTTCTGCCTGAAATAGCCCATAATTCGCGCCAAAAGTCTGCAGTGACGCGCCGCGCATGCGCACCAGTGCCGCGTCGCGCAGTCAAGACATAACACCATGTCTTACCACTCCACCCCGAACATGGAGTGACGTCAGAAGTGCGCACCCACATCCAGGCTGGAACGCATGCCGCACATGCGCACCAGTGCCACGCCGCACAATTATGATAGAACACAATGCCCCACCAATGGAGCTCGGACACGGAGTGACGTCTCGAGTGAGCGCCCGCGTCCAAGCTGGAACGCATGCCAGAGCAGTCAATGCATGACGAAAGTCGGAAAAAGCATAAAAACAACAAAAACTTTATTAACAAAAACAAATTGTGAACAACAATATATGATAAAATATTAAAAAGTATATATGATTACTGAAAAAGAGAATAAAGAAAGAAAAATAAAAAGAGAGAAAAAAGTAAAAATATTAACCTAATGATAAATAAGAAACAATAAATGCAAAAAAGGCATGTTGACAATCACAGTCACAACTAGTCATAACAGAATAAATACAGACTTAGTCATCATTCAAAAGAAGTGATATGCAAATGTATAATACATGAATAGTGGCACCAGTATAGTGACAGTGATTGTCATATAGTCATATTTCATCAATATAGAAACAAAAAAATACAGAAATTAAAAATAAATACATATATATAATAATAACAAATATAAATACATATATATATATATATATATATATATATATATATATATATATATATATATATATATATATATCAAAAGTTAAATATTAATATGTATAACCCTGTATAATTTCTATATAAAAAAGATACATGCAGAAAATTATTAAAGATTGCAACAGACATAAGATGTAATATTTAGCATACTACAAAAATATATTATAAAAATAGAATAATCTAAACATATTATATGAATAGTAATAAATGTAAATGTAATGATTCTTTACATGAACAGAGTGACAACGAGCAATAATGATGAGCAAATCTTACTTATTTACAGAAAATAGGAAAGGTCCCATTCAATATTCATACCGTGAGGCATCCTGGTCTACAATGTAAAGATCCAGAATGCCTCACGTTGGTCCAACCTTTGGACTCTATTACCCCCCCCTAGGCATTGGAGAGATCAGTTCTATACCTTGAAATCTAAAATTATGTAAACCACCATAGGGACAATGGGTAAAATGTTTGGGAACAGGATGATTAAGATCCCCCTTAGATATCAGCCGCAAGTGTTCCATAATGCGGACTTTTAAATTCCTAATGGTTCTTCCCACATATTGACTACCACACCCACAAGTGATGAGGAAGACAACATATGAGGATCTGCAATTAATAAACGATTTAATTTTGTGAGTCCTTCCGGTTTGACTGGAAAGAAAACTATCCGATCGAGACATATTAATGCAAATTTTACAAGAACTACACGGGAAAGAACCATTAGGAAGTGTATTAATTTTTGATGATACTGAGGAAAAAAGGCTGGGGGATAAGAAACTAGCTATCATCTTAGCTTTCTTATATACAACATTAGGGCCAGAGGCTATATATGGCTTCAAGACGGGGTCCAGAGAGAGTACTGGCCAATGTTTTGTTAGAATCTTTTTTATCTGTTCAGCCTGAGCACTGAATGAAGTGACAAACAATGGTGAATTATTCATCGAAATATCCCTTTTAGAGCGTTGAAACAAATCCGCTCTATCAATAGTGGAAACCTCCTGTATAGATTTATGTAGATACCACAGTGAATATGGAACACCGCAGGGTAGGGTGTAAAGAACGCTCAATGAGGCAGTATACGACCTGGTTAATAAACTCCTGCAGGTAGTGGTAGTAGCAGCTGGAGCTCCGTGTAGTATCTGGAGCCAACCGTGACTCCGATCACAAGCCGCGTGTACGTCAACGTAATGACGGGGAACGCGTGACGTCATTACGTTGACGTACACGCGGCTTGTGATCGGAGTCACGGTTGGCTCCAGATACTACACGGTTGTGTAGCTCCAGCTGCTACTACCACTACACGCAGGAGTTTATTAACCAGGTCGTATACTGCCTCATTGAACGTTCTTTACACCCTACCCTGCGGTGTTCCATATTCACTGTGGAATCTTGGTCTTTTACCACACATGAGTGTGTGGGATTTTGCAGCCTAAACATAGCTTTTGATTCCGTAATAGCTGTATGTTTTGAGCATTATTTGTTCATATTTCTGTACCGTGACACCACACATTTGGGGATTTTATCTATGCACTGTTGTGCATTTTTAAGGTGTTTCGTCGTTTTTATAGCATTCTATTAAAGTATTTGTTATTTTTATTTGAGCGTGACCTTTTGCGGTTTACCCTATTTAGGGAATAGGTAATTCAGTGGCTTTCTACGAGTTGACAATATACTATGGTTTGTCACCTATCTAGAGTGCAATTATAGGGGGCTTGTATAATCCCAGGCGATTATTTGTGTGTTATAAATTGTGTCTTCTCCCTTGCAACAGGTAGATTATCCTCAGTTTTTTTGTATGTTTGTCTGGTGTAGCGACGTGCCCATTGTGTATATAGCTCCTGTGGTCATGCATGGCCGATTATTAATCCAGTATACTTGATAAGAATAAGCAACACAGGGCACTGCAGATATCATAATATATTTACATAGCACATAAACTGTATGTAGCACATTAAGTACAATAACAAATTCGCCTATGGCCTGTGTTGCTTAATATATCTTTTTAATGGCCTTCACATTTATCTCTTTTTCAAATTAAAAAAATAATGATTAAATAAATTATCCATATGAAACGTAATTTTTTGTAATAAATATTTAACGAACACATTTACGTACAGGATAGATTCATTTTTTGACCAATTTCATTCCACAAGCGATCATGTAGAATTGTAGATCATGTACCATCTGATCTGTCATGTATGACTTTAACAGCTGCTTCCACCACGCCTGCCTTTCGAACACTGATCCAATTAATTCTTCAATTGAAGATTTGTCCATAATACCGATTAATTAATTATTATTAAAATAATTAATATAATTTAATTACTTTTAATTCATTATTTAAAAATAATAATAATCAGTCAAAAATTATCTATGTTGTTCAAGGTATACTAATGGCTTTTCAATAAACGAAAACTTTATTTTGTATGAAATAATAACTGAGGAAATTCTTTTTGTAGGATTTTTATTGGTTCGATTTTGGAGGAACATGATTGGTGAATCAGACAAAAAGGAAGGGAACACAAAGTGATTGTGCCCCTAAAAGAATTCACTAAACTGCACACCACTAAGTGTAAAAAATAACTTTTATTAAATTTACTTAAAACATATATTACCGAAGAATTGTGTAACGTGAATTAAAAATAAATTAAATCAACAGTATCGAGCATCTATGTCATCGAATAGGTGTAATTTTACTATCCCAATTAACCAGCTAGTGATGGTGGGATATAGGAGGCATATGATGCTACAAGTCAGGGTGTAACCCCCTCTGGATCAGCTAACAGACCGGATGGTAAATGTATGAAACTCAGTGATGGCAAATAGGTACTAATGGATGAATATCCAGTCCTCCTAGTGTGATGATATATTGTTCAACAGCTCAGTGAACTCTTTATTAGTGTAAGAGGTACATAAACTGTGAGTGAAAGTGCTGACACTCACAGCAGCAATATGGTGAATTCACAGCATATACACTGTAAAAACACATAGGACACTAGGTACCAACAGAACTCACTGACTAAAGACACTGGACTAAATTAGCCGAGTGTTAAGATCTGTACATACTGGAGCAGGATACTACAAACACTGCATTAAAAACAGCTCCAAGTAGGAGACTGACAACATTGCGCGTCCAACACGCGTTTCCCTCCAGCAAAGGAGCTTCTTCAGGGTCAAAATATGTATGTACAGATCTTAACACTCGGCTAATTTAGTCCAGTGTCTTTAGTCAGTGAGTTCTGTTGGTACCTAGTGTCCTATGTGTTTTTACAGTGTATATGCTGTGAATTCACCATATTGCTGCTGTGAGTGTCAGCACTTTCACCCGCGGTGGAAGCCGCATTAGACTAAAGTGGGCCGCCACTGTACTTGAAAACAAATTTGCCAATCTCCTGAACTGTCTCCTGTTTTGCAGTACCAAGAGGGGAGACAGTCGCATTTGGTATAGGCTGTTTTCAAGTAGGTATCAGACTTGTTTTTGTGCACGCGGCATCGCTACGGGCGACACCAGGAGCGTTTTGTGTATAATCACGGCCTAAGTATGGATATAGGATCAAGTAGCTGTCGTCTAAATTTAGCATCGGTTGAACTTGATGGATGCATGTCTTTTTTCAACCTCATCTACTATGTAACTATGTAACTGAGCATGTTATATAAAAATAAGTACAAGAGTTCTATGAATCATTTGTCACTTATTCATTTTACTTTGTTTTATCACGTTCCAAACAAAGTACTACAGCACATATCAAAAGGTGTTTCAAAGTACAAAAAGGTATACGTACATGCACCATTGATAAAAAAAATTTCAGCCACCAACTTAAAGAGGTAAAGTACAGAAATGATTGGGAGTTTGTTACAATCTTAATTTTATTAAATGTAGCACTTTTTTATATTTTACTTTACTTTACTCATATAATGCTGAAATCTAATTTTAATAGGCAGTCCATTTCAGAAAAATATACAGTAGGAGCATTATCAATAGAAAATATATATTAATATTTGAGATTTAATTAGTATTTAAAATTAGACAAATGGTTTAAAGAAAAACCAACATATTATTAATCAGAAAAGAACATTAAAAGTATCTCCTCATATTAAAAAAAAAGCCCCTGTACAATACTTGCCATGAATTTGTTATTAAACATTTGCCTTCATTGTTATTTATATTTACTTTTATATGAGCAAAGAGGCAAATACAACACATTTTGTATGTGTTTATATGCAGAGTCGTGTAACCATCAAGTGACACATTTTGGGGGGGAGCAGAGGAGGATGAGGGCAGGCGGACGAAGAGGCGGGCAGTGGGAGTGGAGGACAGCGAGCGGTGGTCCTGGAGCGGAGTAGGGTGAATGGTGACAGAGGAGGATACTGGTGGGAGTGGAACAGGGCAGCGGGAGAATAGGAGGCGGATGACCGGGAAGAAGCAGATCCCAGTAGTCTGACCCTCTGCTGCTGTTCCAGCACAGTTCCTCTCCTGCTCCACCTCAAAGAGTGTGCAGCCAGATATGTGGGCATTTTTTTTTTATTGAGAGGGATAGAGAGAATGAGATTTGGGGGGTGGGGGAGTGAGAGGTTGGGGAGGGCGGGTGTGAGAGGATGAGGAAGGGGGGGATGTGAGGGGATGACTAGGATGGGGGAGAGGTTGATGAGGGGGGATGAGAAGCTGTGGATGGGGGTTAGAGGATGTGGACAGGGTTGAGTGGATAAGGACAGGGTTGAGAGGATGAGGACGGGGTGAGAGGATGAAGAAGGGGGTGAGAGGATGAAGAAGGTGGAGTGAAAGGATGAGAAAGGGGGTAAGAAGATGAGGAATGGGTGAGATGAGGAGAGGGGGTGATGGCGGATGATTACTAGGGGGTGAGAGGATGAAGAGGGGGTAAGAAGATAAGGATGGGGATGAAAGGAGGATCAGGGGTGAGAGGAGACAGGTGGGTTAGATGATGAGGGAGGGTGGGTGAGATAGGATGAGGGGTGAGAGGATGAGGAGGGAAGGTGAGAAATAATGAGGGACAGGGAGAATGGGGGGAGGGAAAGAGAATTGGGAGAGATAGATATAATGGGGGGAAGGAGAAAGAGAATGTGGGGGGAGAGAGAATGGGGGAGGGAGAATGTGTGTGTGTGTGTGTGTGTGTGTGTGTGTGTGTGTGTGTGTGTGTGTGTGTGTGTGTGTGTGTGTGTGTGTGTGTGTGTATAATGCAGCAAGCTTAAGCCTATAGGGAACCATGTTAAAAATGTTTTTTGAAGCAAAAGGTGCTGAGTGCTCATTTGCATGTCATTTCCCAGAATCCCTTGCTGCAGTGGAAGTGCTGTATGCTGGGTGATAATAGTGAAAGGTGGGGTTGCAGACCTGCCTAAGACATGCAGATGAGCATACAGTTGTATTTGCATATTTGCTTTCCTGTGGAGGGTTTTTGTCACTTTTTTTACTCACCATAACTTAACTCAGTATTATGGTATAGCCTATCCCATAGCTTCTGTGCATACCCAGTTAACCAGCCCCACACTGATGAGACCCATTAAGGTCGAAACAGCTGTCTGTGGGTGGTTTTCTGGGTATGCACCTTAACCCTGGCTGTGCTCAAAGCTGTGACCATGCAGCAAGCTTAAGCCTATAGGGAACCATGTTAAAAATGGTTTTTGAAGCAAAAAGTGGCACTGAGTGCTCATTTGCATGTCATTTCCCAGAATCCCTTGCTGCAGTGGAAGTGCTGTATGCTGGGTGATAATGGCGAAAGGTGGGGTTGCAGACCTGCCTAAGACATGCAGATGAGCATACAGTTGTATTTGTATATATATATATATATATATATATATATATATATATATATATACGTATTTTTTTTAAATTTGAAAGATCATAGTGAATTGGGGGAGCAGGTGCAATGCTTGACACTTCAGGGCTTGATAGCATGCATGAATACATGCTGTGATGTTCATACAGTATGCATGAGACCTCCTAAGTGAGGGCCGTAACGGAGTGGAGAGCCCAGAGTAGTGCACAGGAGCACGTGGGTCTACCTGCAGTGGAGGGGTCCTGCCAAAGGCCCAGCTTGAAAGGAGAAATGGATTTGCCCAGGAACTGAAGGAAAAAATGGGCCTGCCCATTTGTTGGCATAGCAAGAAGTTAGGCCAACTTCCTTTCCACACCAACTGGGCCCCCATAGCAGCCAGGCCTGGGACATTTGTTCTGGCTGTCCCCCCCTGTCGGCGGCACTGGTCATATGTTGGCATTGTTCTCTAGATATCTCATCAGGAATGGCAGATAGAGCAAGCTTTTTATCTCTTTGAACTTTACCTAGAGAATACCCCACTCCCACCATAGCTATGAACTAAATAGCTTCTCTGGTATCCTCTCTTCTGCCAGTGGATTGTGTAAAAGCTCCTTTAACTATTTGTGCATTGGGAGCTTAAAGGGGAAAGCCTCCTAGAATGAATGTAAGTATTTTAAAATCATGGTTTAAACTTTCACTTTTCCAATCTGTATGTAAAGTATTTTGGTAATAAGACTGTTTGTCAGTCCTCAGAACAAGAGGTAAAATGCTACTCTTGTCCATTTTTTGTATAGTAAATAGGAAGTCATCATTAGTCAAACAGATAAACATAAGTAGCTGGTATGCTTGAATTCCGTTTACCTTGGGAAAAGAAAGTCTGTTCAATTTTTTTTAACTTTAACTTTAATTTTTAATTTTAATTTTATTTTTGTATAATTACATGTGTCAAAATATAGTATAGGGGGACATACAAAAGAGAAAATGAATGTGGAGGAAAGGAGCATGACAAGAGCATGTGAAATAATGTTTGTCAGTGGCATTTTAATATAATAAATCCTATGTCTCCGGATGTGTGAAAGATATACCTAATAAAACGTAAGTCTTTTCACCTTTTGCAAACTTGGCGCTGTAGACTATTTTTATTTTTGTGATTATATTGTGTTAGAAGTGTTTTTGACACCACTTTGTCCTACATGCACCAGCTGTACCTTTCTATTTTTTATTTAAGTTGTATTGCACTCTAGGAAATATAATATCTTCCATTTTAAAAAAATATATATTTTTTTATTTTTTTTACTAATATATATATATTAGGTTTATAGCCACAGTCATTAAAATATATAAAGCTCTGAACTGTAAGACTTAACTGATATATAAAAAACACAACTATATCACTAATATATAACAAACATTGCCGGTATCCCCACGCTGTTAAAAGACCTTTATTTAATGTCCAGTACGGTGTGTTCAAGAATTCTAATTCCCAAAGTCATCCCTCCCCTCTACACAATAACTGGCAAGGCCCTGTAAAGTTAATCAATATAAATATTACACTGCTGCATTGTTAGACCTTCTTTCCAGAGTTTGGGATTGGAATCAATACGTTCATCTCTGTTTTGGGGTTCAGTATACCACCTTATCTCCAAATATTTTGCATTAGTAAGTGCCAAACCAATTCTATAGGGTTCTGACCAAGGGACTCTGCTGGAGTTTTTTACCAGTTGACTCCCTTTTAAATGCAACTGGAGCGGTATGTTTGGGGTTATTGACCTTAAAAAGAATGAACCTTTTTTTAAGATATCGATTGTATCTGCCATCACAGTCTCCATGGGTAATGAATTCCACCTTTTTAACTGCCCTTAATGTAAAGAACCATTGCCTTTGTTGCTGGTGAAATCTCCTTTCCTCCTACCTTAAGGGATGACCCCATGTCGTTTGTACTGTCCTTGGGATGAATAGTTCTTGCTCCTTATATTGTCCCCAAATATATTTGTACTGTATATACTGTAGTTATCATTTCCCCTCTTAAACACCTATTTTCTTATGTAAATAAATGTAAATTAGCTAGAATCTCCTCATAAGACACATTTTCCATCCCCTTTATTAATTTGGTGGCTCTTCTCTGCACTTTCTCTAGTTCCATAATGTCTTTTTATGGAGTGGTGGCCAAGACTGTACTCCATATTCAAGGTTTCTCTTACTAATGCTTTATAGAGGGGCATAATTATGTTTACTACCCTTCCATCTTTTACCTGTTTAATGTAAGATAAGATCTTATTTGCCGTTGAAGCTACTGCATGACGTTGGGCATTATTGCTATGCCTGCTGCCTACAAACAGTCCTAAATCCTTTTCCATCTAGAATTCACCTAATTGTTCCTCATTTCATTTGCAAGTCTCCATTTTATTCTTGTTTCCCAAATGCATACAGATTTGGCCGCCTGTAATCTCCAGCCAGCCCACAAAAATCAAGGAAAATCTGTGGCTATCTCACAGAAACGCTGCAACATTTCTGGGAAATTTCTGCTGCCAGACTAGGTATTGCACTGTGTATTTTTGTCACATTGAAAGTAGTTTTGGGCATCTTGGTTTGTGTTTGTAATAAGGTTAGTTTGGCAAGACTTATCCTTCATAAATCCATGCTGACTATTACTAATAATGTTGTTATCTATTAGTTGAATATTATCCCATACTATTCCTTCAAGTAGCTTCCCCATGATTTATTTCAGACTTACAGGTCTGAAATTCCCTGGTTGTGGACAATGTTCCAATTTAGTAGTATCTCCAGTTGTGTGTGTGTGTGTGTGTGTGTGTGTATGTGTGTATATATATATATACACAGTGGTTGACAAATCACCAAAAAATCTACTCGCCACCTAGTACCAAACGTGTGCTGCTTGGGCCAATATTTACTCGCCCGGGGGTTAAATCCACTCGCCTGGGGCGAGCAAATGTATAGGTTTGTCGAACACTGTGTGTGTACTGTATATATATATATATATATATATATATATATATATATGTATGTGTATATATATATATATGTATATATATATATATATATATATATATATATATGTATATGTATATATATATATATGTGTATATGTGTATATATATATATATATATATATATATATATATATATATATATATATATACATATACATCCCTTCAAATTCTCCGTACAAATAAATTAGGGAGAGATGCCTGTGTTGAAAAAGAAGCAAACGCGAGGTACCCTGGGAGATATGCTAATGACTATGCAAAGTATATTTAAATGAGTCCCATCTCATACTTCCTAAAAGGATTTCGATAACAACTACAGTATATAGAGTTGATACGCCTAAAGCACCTAGTGACTGGAATGGTGTTCTGGTGTAGCCCTCAACTTGACCTTATTGGGAGGAAGCTTGATGCATACAGTATGTGTGCAAGTAATTGTTAGCATAAATGGCTACTAATTTCTCCCAAAAATCATATTCTAATGAACTGCTTTTCTGCAGACATTTTTGCACATACTGTAATTAGCTTTGTGAGTATACAGTAGTGTTAACTTTAAGAGCATAATAGCCATTCCTGTTTTGTACAATACAATCCTATTTCCTTGATTTAATACTGGTTAGCAAATCTATCCCAAACTAAGATACATTTATATTACCCAGGTTACCTACAGTTATGTTCTTTAGCATATTGAGGATAATGTTTAGGATGTTGAGAATATATTTCTGGATAAATGATGATTCATACTGTATATAACCTTTTGTAAAGATAGTGGGAGTTTTACTGGGATGAGACTATTCCAAAACAAAAAGAAGCAATGTGAAATAGAAATATTCATACAGTAGATGGATACAATGTAACTGGAGCTAGCACATCATTCAGAATGATTAAAAAAATGAAGAAAATAGTTGCATACCAAACAGTACTTACTGTACACTTGTATATTCATGTTCCTATTTATCTGTGAGAGGTGGACCAGCTGGGAAACATGCAGTATATGGCTACACCGAGTCCTGTCTCAAACAGTATAAACCGAGAGGCAAACAATGTGTATATACAATACAGGCATACCCCGGTTAAGGACACTCACTTTAAGTATACTCGCGAGTAAGTACATCTCGCTCAATAGGCAAACGGCAGCTCACGCATGCGCCTGTCAGCACATCCTGAACAGCAATACCGGCTCCCTACCTGTACCGAAGCTGTGCACAAGCGGGGAGACTATAGAGCCTGTTACAAATGCGTTATTTACATCAGTTATGCACGTATATAATGATTGCAGTACTGTACATGCATCGATAAGTGGGAAAAAGGTAGTGCTTCACTTTAAGTACATTTTCGCTTTACATACATGCTCCAGTCCCATTGCGTACGTTAATGTGGGGTATGCCTGTATACATATGCAACAATGGTTGCTACAGCATGTCGTGGATACAAAGCCATTGTTTCATCAGGACTTCACGGTGCACAGCAATCGAGGAAGTAAAACATTCTCATTAATTCTCGTCTGCAGTTTTGCTGTCAATAATATTATCATGTTTGATGATTTGTACTATATTTTAGACAGTAGGGACCCTAACAAATGACAATGTGAGTCTTTCACGTGTTTCCTTCATACTTACCTGACCCTGTCAAAGGACTAACCCAGAAAAAGGGGAGTGGAAGAGGCAAGGACTTCGGCTACTTAGCACATCACAAAAACTAGGCAAGTAAAGCTTCTACCAAGTTTCAGCTTTCGATGGACAGCCCCTATTTGCACAGGTCGGAGCAAAAGTGCAGATAGCTAAGGAATAGCTGTACACTGCATAAAATATGTTTTAACATAATCAAAACTATGTTTTCTTTTAAAACAAATTATCACTGGTTAAAAATCATACTTTTTTGAAGAAGCTTATAGGTATTTTACCAACTGCTGGTTAAAGAAGCAAATCATTCAATATCCTAGATTTTTTTTTAAATTATTATTTTAATAAATACGTTATGCAGTATTAGAGTAGCAGAGGAAGGACCCTACCTAAGTGCTAGCACCACGGACTCCTGACTATAGATCCCCTCACAACAAGCTAATATACAGTAAAAGAAAAGACGCTCTGTCAGCTTACTCCAGAGCACACGACAGTATACATTTGCACACTGTAGTATTAGATAATACTTACTACATTTAAAAAGAGTTTTAACTGAGCATCCTTTGGTTGCTATAGCAGGTTTTAGCACACCTCCCCAGCAGTGTTGCAGTGCTCCCAGCAGGAGGCTGTGTCTGAGCTGCAACCTGTAACAATAGACAATGTTACTCATAGTGATATAAAATTACATTGTACTTGAGGCATTCCACTGACTGCACGGTTGGTTCGGTGTCTGCCATTACCTGAACCCAGAGAGCAGGATATTTGCTAATCAATCACAGCAGAATAGATCGATCAGCAACATAGATAATTAGTTTTCATTAAATGTAATCAGTTGCTGCATATATTTAAACAAAATTTTTTTAAAAATAATTTTTTTTAAATGCCTCTCTTGTATGTACAGTATGTCCTTATTTATATAGCAACATAAATGTGCATAGCGCGTCACAGCATTAATACACGTGACAAGCATATAAATAACAAATAATACATAAAGGGGAGGAGTGCTTCAGACAAAAGTACCATTTAGGAAAAGGTGTCTCTGCTCCGAAGAGCTTACATTCTATTTGGTTTGTAGGAAGAACATACCGAGACAGTAGGATGGTATTCTGGTAAGTACGTTTGCAAGGGGCCAAGGTTTAGTATGAGATGTTAATTATCAGCCATGGAGCTACTCATATGCTTCGTTAAGCAGGTGTGTTTTGAGGTGGTCTTAAAGGTGGATTGAGAGGGTGCTAGTCAGATATTGAGGGGAAGGGCATTCCAGAGGTGTGGGAAAGTCAGTGAAAAAGGCTTTAGATACAAAAGGGGTAGAGAGAAAACAATTGACTGTGTGATACAGGATTTGATAGGAAGCCAGGAGAGGGTTTTCAGCAGGGGAGATGCCGAGACAGATTTAGGAAATAGTAAAGTGATTCTGGCAGCAGCATTTAGGATAGATTGTAGGAGATACAACAAAAGACAGGGGTGCCCAATGCTACATCCAATTGAAAAAACATATATGGTAATAAGTATAAAGTTTAAATACTTCAATAATAATAATAATAATTACTTGGTTATGTAGTTAAACCCTTTGGCCAAAGCGTCATAAGCCTGAATACCAACGTCAAGGTATAACCAACGTCAAGGTATAACCAAATTAATGCAGGTCCTACACTACACTGTGAACCCTTTCTTTTACCTCTGTATGAGGAGAAAGAACCATAGTAGGTCTTGTTCTTGCAGCAAAATGAAAAGACCTCCCAAGTTAAAAAGGTGAGGAGGAGTGAGCTCTGGGGGGAGGTGCCACCTACCTCCAAACAACTGATACCTGTCAGAAATAGATTACCACACATACATTCCCAGCTAGCTCAAACTCCTAAGGAGTTTGAGCTATCTGGGAATGTGTGTGTGTTAATCTAGATTGTAGGAGAGATGGGTGAGAGGCAGGAAGGCCAGACAGCAGGAGGTTACAGTAGTCGAGACGGGAGATAATGAGTGTCTGTGTCAGAGTTTTTGCAGTCGAGCAACAGAGGAAAGGGTATATCTGTAAGGGTTCCAGTCCAGGGTTTGGCTGGAACCTGCCCGTACCTGGCTGTTGTGGACATCTTGGTTGCTGGCAAGCCTCCTCCTGAACTTTGTTATTGACTGCACCTGTTCAAAGGCTTAAATAGCAGCCAGTGACTTCCAGCCCCTGCCTGAGCATTGTATACGTTCCCTGTGTTTCTGGCCACCTGGGGTTCTAGTTGCTGAGCCTTCCTTCTTCATGAACCTTTCCTGTGTTCCTAGCCAACTTGGGTTCTAGTTGCTGAGCCTTCTTTGTTCGTGAGCCTTACCTGTTCCTGAGCCTTCCCCGTGGCTTGCCTGTCCCCGTGGCTAGCCTATCCCTGTGGCTTCCCTGTTGCTGTGGCTAGCCTGTTGATTTGGAATCCCTGTTTCTGACCCCGACCTTGCTGCATTCTGCCTGCCCTGACCTTTCGCCTGTCATCTGTATTCTGCTCCACTGCCACCTGCCCTGAACCTTTGCCTGCTTACCGACTACGGATACTCTAACAGGACTCTGTCCCTGGGCTCTGGTCAGTTAATTGGCATCCCTACCTCAGCCCTGCAGGTCCGCTTCCTGATCGTATACGAGCACTGTCACATAATGCTCAGGCCACACATGACCCCGCTGAGGTAGGGAGGGTGCTGTCCCACCGGGGCAAACTCTTTGATAGGCACTCCACCCTCCTGACTACGTGAGACACTGTAATCGCTTCCATCACCTCCAGCTTGCAAATCCTTGCCAACCATCCTATTCTTGCACTCCCGGCTGATTCTTCGTCAGCACCTACCCCTCCGCTTCAGCAAGCTAACTTTGCATTCCAGGAGCCAAAAGATGAAATCTCCACTGCTCCTGTTTCAAAGTCAACTTCACCTCTCACTGTTTTCTCGGCAGTAAGTGCTGTAACCTCTTGATGGTTCTAAAATTAATGATTCAATATTTGATGTCCCTATTACTAAATCTAAGGATCCTGTTTCAAAATCAAGTCCCCCTTTCTCTGACTCGCTTGCATTACCTAATGTAACCTTTGCTAGTTATAAGGCCTTGGATTTAAAAGCAGGTTTCCCTTTCTCTGACTCTCCTGTCGTGTTTGATATACATATCATTAATGCTAAAACTTCTGCTTTAAAGTCAAGTTTCCCTTTCTCTGATTTACCTGCAATGTCTGGGGTCCTTTTGCCTGTTTCTAAGGCTCTTGTCATAAAATTTCCCATAGTATCTGGTATACTGTTGATTCTCAAACACCCACTTCAGGGACAAGCAGATCTTTCACTGATGTCCCCACATGGTGAAATATACCTAGTCTGATTTTTCCAAGACAAGTACCCCTACTGCTGAGTTCTATAAAATGTTGGATAACCCCATCTTTATTTCTAAGGTTCTTATCATAAAATTCCCCACAATATCTGGTATACCTATTGTTATTTCCCAGACTCCCACTTCAGAAACAAGCGTACCTTTCTCTGATCACTTGGCAGTACCTAGTGAAACCACTGCTGATCCTCAGACACCCACACTTCAGAGACAAGCGTATTTTTCTCTGATCCGTTTGCAGTACCTAGTGTAACCACTGCTGATTACAAGGAAGAATAAGGTACAAGTTTGAGTTTTGAAAAACTAATACAAGAGGTCTCATTCTCCTCTCTAGAGGCTTAACATTTCATACCTCTCCTTTAACTCAGCCAATAGAGAATCTCACTAGAGATGAAAAACATGCATTAAAAACTCTTAAATCTAACATACATATAGTGATAAAGGGAGATGATTGTAGTCCAGGATAGTAGTCAATATCAGGCGGAAGCTCTCCATCAACTTGGAGACCCAACTTCACATGTCACTCTTCGTGGAAATACCATTGTCCCTTTTTTTAGGGAATCTTGGGTGGATTATTTTCAAAGGAATTAATTTTTTTGTATAAAGTTCACACTGTTATCCCCATTTTTCACCATCTCCCGAAGATCTATAAGACATTGGTCTCCCCACCAGGGAGGCCAATAGTCTCTAGTATTGGATCTTCGGGAGATGGTCTCTCAAGATACAGTATGTAGACACGTATTTGCAAAATTTTGTTCAGGCTTTACCTTCCTACATAAGGGATAGTGGTGACTTTCTCAAGCAACTAGAATTATCACATGGGACAAAAACTACTTATGGGTTACGCTTGATGTGACTTTCCTATACTCAGTGATTCAACATCAACAAGGGGTGGCAGATTCACCGGCATCTTTCAACGGCACAGTGCACTTTCATTTCAGATTCTGTATATTATTTACTAACGCACAATTATTTTTTATTTGATGGGGTTTTCTATCTCCAAACACGTGGAACGGCTATGGGTACTAGCTTTGCACCATCATATGCCAACTTATTTCTTGGCTGGTGGGAGTCGTTCCATGTGTTTGGAGATAGAAACCCTTTCAGAGATCAGATCATATTTTATAATATGATTTATAATATTATATAATGTATATACGATTTATAGATGATCTTAGTTTCATTTGGAAAGGGGGAGCACAATCACTTTTATCTTTTATTAATCACCTTAATAATAATAATAATTTAAATTTGCTCTTCACACACAATTATGATTTTCACCATATTCATTATTTAGACTTGTATTTATTCATTAATCAATACAAATTTATTCAAAGTGATATTTTTCGTAAAATAAACTCCAGAAACACATTCTTAAGAGCTGCCACCCCAAATCTTTAATTAAAGGAATCCCTAAGGTACAGTTTATCAGACTCAAATGTAACTGTTCTAACCATGATGATTTTGAACGACAATCTATAGACCTTTTCAATACTGTAGGTTTCTGAGTGGAGGTTACAATTGGGCAGATCTCAATAGGGCCTACAAAGAAGTGGCTTTGATGGATAGATCAACTATGTTTCAGAGAAAGACTTATAAAAAGGGTCCATCTTTTAAAACACCATTGTTTATTACCCAATACAGTATACAAGCAGAACAGATAAAAAATATTGCCAAACGACATTGGAATGTTTTATTAGTTGACCCAGCTTTAAAAGAGATTTTTCAAGTTTGTATTCAGGTAAGCTAAAACCATTGCCAATCATGTATCCCCTAGCTTATTTGAATCGAAAAGTACCATTGGTACCCCCTTCCTAAAGGGACATAAAAATGTCTACACTGCAAAAGTTGCAAGTATATGAGTTCAGGGTCTAACTTTTCTTCCACAGAGACAGGTTGGCGGTTTGGAGCCAGAACGTTTATTAATTGTAATTTGTGTTTTGTGGTCTATCTGCTGACCTGTCGCTGTGGCAAGCAGTACATGGGTCGCACTAATCTAGCTCTTAAAGTGAGAATCATGGAGCATGTGCAACGCATTGAAAAGAGGGACTTGATACATCCAGTTTCTCCTCATTTTACATGTTGTACTCAAGGAGGTCTAAATGCGTTTCTTTTTCAGAGATTGAGCAAGTACCATCATCCATTAGGGGTGGCAACAGAATTAATTCTCTAGATCGTCATAAGCTGTTTTGGATATTTACCATGAAGACAAGGGTTCCATTTGCTCTTAATTCGGACTGGGACCTTGGTCCTTTTGGTGAGAATTAGGTTATTACTCAATAAAGAATATGGCCCTTCATGGAATATCCATAATGGTTTAGTGCTATATACAGTAGTACACGTCTGGATAGATATACTGCACCGACACACTTTATTCGAGCAAATACCCAGTATGTACCTGGCAGATACCTGGAATGCGCCGCTCCTCACCTCTGGCAAGACCCGTTGCGTTTGCCTTCCCAGCCTGGGTTCATGCCTGGCTGACGGGCGGCTAATCTGTTAAATGATAATGATAAGGATTTAATAGGCTGCAATGCTTCGCGTGTCTACCAGATGGCATAAATTCATGAATTGTAATGCAGTATATATATATATATACTGTGCAGTATTGCAGCCAGTGGGAATAAAATGCTTAAATCCCTGCATGGAAAATACCTCAATGCACTCGGGCAGAAAACAGTCACAAACCTCAATACACCCGGGTATACCCGAATTCGTGGGACTAGCCAAGCTCGAATAAAGTGTGTCGCCAGTGTAGTTAAGCAACATCCGTTGTCATCCAGTCCATTTTCTCTCACTTTATATTTACATTCTTTCATAATCTTTACTGGTCCAGACTTTGTCTATTGTTACATTCTTGTTAATCAAAATATTTAAACTAGGTAATGGGATGTCTTATTGTTTATAAGACACATTAATTTTAATATCATGGTCTGTATGGAGAAGTGTTCTTTGTCTCAGATAAATTTGTATTTCTGACATTGAATCCTTGTGGAAATTGGCTATACAGTATAATTCGCTGATATTTGATTAGTGTGATTGATAACTAATACATTGATTTATCTAATTTTGCCAGGCCATTCCATGTTAGGATTGGGACTCTACACCATGCATTACCGTGAGAGTGCCAGGAGTAAGTCATTGCACAAGCGCGGGCTTCGAAGGCTGATGCTCACTGTTGTATTGGGTGGGAGTGACAGGAGGCAGGAGTAGTGTACGCGACTCATAAAACTCATAAAAACTATAAAATCAAACAACATATCACGTGTAATAGTTCTTTTGTTATTTATTTGCTAGAATGTCCATGTGGTCTGCAGTATGTGGGTATGACCACCAGAGCTATCAAAAGACATCTATACGAACACGTATACAATATTAAAACTGGTTTAGTTACACACAGTGTATCAAATCATTTTCTTCAGGTGCACAATCAGGACCCCAAAGGTCTTAAATGTACAGCAATAGAAAGCATCACTCCACATTGGAGAGGAGGAAACACTGCAAGCCTGTTGGGGAGGAGGGAATCCTTTTGGATTTATGAGTTACGTACCCTATCCCCAATGGGCTTAAACGTGGACTTCGATCTTAGGGCTTTTCTGGTTGGCTAAATTTGTACGAAGTAGGTTTGTTTCGTCAGTATGGTGTCATTATCTGCAATTTGTTCATTTATTGTCCAATATATTCTGTTTATTATATTGCATATTACATTTATTGTGGTTCAAGCATGATACTCCTCCATACATGATATATATATATATTATTAATTGTTATTATATATATCTCACTGCCCCTAGCACCATTATATTTCACATGTATTTTTATACTTGGTTCACATATCAGCTCTTATATACTTTATCATTATTATTCTTTTGATAGAGTAAGTTAACTCTTACATATTTATCACTATCACTTATTGTAGAATTTTGTAGGATTAATTTTTGATTTATTCAATATAACAGATATAGAATAGTTAATATATTTATTTTCCAATTAGTTAGAGTATACACATGTATTATATATTAACCACTATTCCATTAATATATCTTGTAGTTTAGTATTAGTTAGTCATGTAATAGTTATTTGTATGTCTTTGTCTATATCAGCTGAGTATTCAGACCGCAGCAGCACTATTTAACATCAATATGTACTATTTCACTGCGCATGTGCTTGATTACACCACATTGCCCATGAACTACCTCATTTGTTCTACTGCGCATGAGCATAAATCTGCAGGTGAAAATAATTCAATTAATTACGGACACTCTATTTAAGAGACTTTGTTGGACTTTTATTGTCATATACCCCTGAGGAAGAAAGCGGTTGACTTTCAAAACGCGTAGGGTGGCGGTTTGAGCACCTTAGCACCTTGTATTTGGCGATTCTCATTACAATACAGACGAATCTGCGTTTGCTGCTATCCAGCCAGTTTTCCGCTTCTGCAGGAGAGCTGAATCTACTTCTGCTGTTCCGGAATAGCTGCACGTCCCTTCCAGTGTATCGTGTGAGGCCCTGCACGCAGGCTGACGTACACACACCACCGGAGACGCCCGGGAGCAGGAAGCAGCCTACAGCATCGAGAGGGGATACTCTCTAATATATCCACTGCCTGCTTACTTTTACCATCTGGTAAGTAGGCATTACATCTGATATCATCGGTGCTACGGAGTGCTCTAATCAACTTTTATTTTATTCTGTCCATATGTTTTTTATGTCTATGATCGTTATGAATTGTTATTAAATGTTTTTATTGGTAAATTTCACCTATCTGTTTCTCAGCTGATATATGTTGTGTTATATGTAGTACGTCCTTTATATATACAGTATTATGCTATGTGATGTGCTTTCTTCTTTTTAAGCACACCTTGAGGAGCTACGCCAGACCCATCAACAGGCTCGGTTTTTATATATCCTTTATATATATTTATTTCAGGCGCCTACAGATACATATTCCCTTCCATATGATCCAAGTGACAACATGACATGAAGGGTCCCGGCGCTTCGTCAGAGAGTATGTTGCTCCATTAAAAGTCAGCAATATATAGCTATTACCCCATCCAGAAGTGACGTGATGCAAGATATCACTGCGTGTATGCTATCAGTGAGATAGAGCAGGCAAGCTGCTATCAATCCACTGATCACAGTGACACCCTCCGGGTGGAGGAAAAGGCTGTAATGTCATTAAACTGTTTTTAAATTCAGTTATTGCATTGTAGCCCTTCTATTTTTTCCCGCTCTGCTCCGCTTCTCTTCAACTTCGTTGGATCTCCTGCACTGCTTCCTCACCGTGAGGTACGCCCTTGGAATGGACAGCATCTTATTGTGAGTAATTCTATTTACCTTCGTCCCATGTTATGGTCATTCAGACAGTGGGAGCAGGTTTCGTTAAACAGTATATAGGAAGTTCTAGGGTGGTGGTCCAATTAGGAAGAAAACAGTCAGCACTGTTCATTCACAGTTACTTACTGCATAATCAACCAACAGGACTTTATATTTACACCTCCCTAAGTTTGAGCATACTTTTCCTTAACTGCTACTCTAACTCCAGGATGCTTTGATAGTCCTTCTCTTCAAGCAAGTTTATATGTTACAATTACTTAACAGGCTATTACTTTGTACTTTGACTTGGAAGTAGTGAAAAACTGAACTTTGTTTCTTTTTCCACTGTGAGCATTGTATATATTTCCCTGTGTTCCTGGCCACTTTGGGTTCTAGTTACTGAGCCTTCCTTGTTCATGAGCCTTCCCTGAGTTCCTGGCCACCTTGGGTTCTAGTTGCTGAGCCTTCCTTTTTTGTGAGCCTTCCCTGTTCATGAGCCTTCCCTGTGGCTTGCCTGTCCCTGTGGCTTGCCTGTCCCAGTGGCTCGCCTGTCCCCGTGACTTGACTGTCCCTGTGGCTTGCCTGTCCCTGTGGCTTGCCTGTCCCGTGGCTAGCCTGTTGCTTTGGCTAGCCTGTTCCTGAGACTAGTCTGTTCCTGAGACTAGCCTGTTCATTTGGAATCCATGTTGCTGACCCGGGACCATGACCCCAACCTTGCTGCTTTCCGCCTGCCTTCACCTTTTGCCTGTCACCTGGATTCTGCACCACTGCCCTGACCCTTTGCCTGCTTACCGACTATGGATACTCTAACAGGACTCTGTCCCTGGGCTCTGGTTGGTTATTTGGCATCCCTACCTCAGCCCTGCGGGTCCGCTTCCTGATCTGAGATGAACACCATCACAGTATCTTGGTAATATTGCAGAGGAAAAAACTACAGGTTTTAGCTTCCATTTGAATGTGAGAGAGGACTCGAGTGTGACCCTTAGGCAACATGCTTGGGCTACTGGGTGAATGATAGTACTTCCAACAGTAATGTGGATGGAGGTGGTAGAGCCAGGTTTGGAAGGAAGTATGAGGAGCTCTGTTTTTGCCATGTTAAGTTTAAGTCAGCGGAGGGCCATCCAGGATTATATAGCAGAGAGACATTCAGAAACGTTAGTCTGTACAGCAGGTGTAAGGTCAGGGTTAGAAAAGTAAATTTGTGGGTCATCAGCATAGAGGTGATATTTGAACCCAAGAGATTTGATTTGGTCACCTAGAGAAAGTATGTACAGAGAAAAGAGAAGAGGTCCCAGGACGGAGCCTTGAGGTACCCCCACAGAGATCAATGGAAGAGGAGGTGTTGGCAAAAGGGACACTGAAAGTATGATGGGAGAGGTAAGAGGAGATCCAGGATAGAGCTTTGTTAGGCATACCAACAGTATGTGAAGGAGAAGAGGGTGGTCCACAGTGTCAAATGCTGCAGAGAGGTCGAATAATGCTATTAATGCTGCTTTAAGCCACTGTAAAAGCTAGAGTTAGTATTGTATACTTCCTTCAAGGAAACTGCCACGTCTTGAAGGGCCATCATACTGTATGCTGTCACAAAAAAAGAAACAACCCTGCAATGTACACAGATGCATTGCTCAGACAGCCATAGGATTTCTTATGTGTTGTTTCAATGGGTTTAGCTTTTTGTGTATTGCCCAAGCACTTTTATCTCGCATTCTTGACAATGCATGCTATCCTGACAGCAAGTGAAAACATTCTACATTCCCTAAAGGGTCAATTATTTAGGTCAAGAAGAAATAACATGGTTTTGCCTTTACCTATTCTCCTAAGTAATTCCCTTAGCACAAGCACCCATTCTGGCCATGCTGCTATACTACTTTTAAATGGAAATGCACCTTTTTGAAAGCTGCCATGCTCTTATGTTATTGTAAAGTTAAAAGAGTAAGGAAGCTTTTTTAGAATGGGTACTTTTCTGAAATGCTTTGAGATCTTTCATCTTTAATGAAAGGAGGCTCAGTTAATTTCCCTTCTGAATTCATTAAAATATCATTTTAAACTATTGGCATTATATCTGTAATATGCAGTTTTTGTAAAGTAACTATTGTGCAAATCTGGACCATATTACATCAGAGAGCTTCATGTAGTTCCCAAGTGCTCAATGTCATCCAAACACAGATGCAAAAGATTACTGTTTGATGCACTGTGCCATACCATAGTGCTAATGATTTTTATTTATCAGTGAGCAGTGAAGTAAGAGCGACTGTTTCCATGTTATGCTTATAATATGTGAAGAGAAGGGAGGAAAAACACTGTTATACTGTACACAGTATGCCAGAAAAGGTTTGTTTGTAGATAAACAGCCCTGTTAATGAGTGCTTGCTTGGTTCCATTGGTGGCCTAATACATCTACAGGATGGGAGGAGAGGCTCAGTGAGTAAAGACACTGACTGGCACTAAGTTTGAAGCAGGGGAACCTGGATCAATTCCTGGTGTCAGCTCCTTGTGACCTTGGGCAAGTCACTTTATCTCCCTGTGGCTCAGGCACCAAAAACATAGATTGTAAGCTCCATAGGGCAGGGACCTGTGCCTGCAAAATGTCTCTCTAAAGTGCTACATAAAACTAGCAGCACTATACAAGCAAATACTATTATTATTATTTGGTGAATATCGCTACAGCGCAAGTTTTTTCTGTGAAGGGAACTAGAGAGGCCATATGAGGGTGTTGCATTTGTACATATTATATTGCCCCTGCAAATCAAAATCTACAGAGACATCTCTGACTTACAGATGTCGGAAATTCTATGAATAGTTTTCCTTTTTGCAGACAAGCATTTCAAATAGTAATGTTCACTCTATCCTTGGTTAATCTATTTCTTTCATTTTAGCACAAAGAAAATGTGAAATTGCTTAGAGGTTTTTCATGTTATTCAACCTGGCTTATAATTTTGTTTTAAATATCCAAGAATGTGCAGTGGTAGTAAAAAGCTTTTACGTTGCTTGCCCAGATCCACTTTTGAGAGACTTCAGCCTACACAGAAATAATTGGTTTGACAGATGTCCTATTACAAAATATATTCTCACTGTCCTTTTTGGCTGAACACAAGTAGGGCTCTTTGTATCTGTGTGCGCATGTTTGTCCTCACCTGTATGTAACTGTTTATGTTTTTGTAATATACATATCTCTGTTCCCCATTGTACCGCGATGCGGATTATGTTGGCGCATCACAGATAAACGATAATAATATATTTTCCTAATATTAATTTATTTCATGGTTTTCCCCTCTTCTTTACATACATACACATTTTTCACATACTTCTATGCATTGAGAAAAGTCTCGGGGGAATTAAATTTTGATATAACCAATAAATATTGAACTTTTGTAGGGATGTGCCGGATGAGTCTATTTTTTTAAATATATTTATAGCAATCTTTTTTATTGTTTTTTTTTTGTAGGGTTTTACATGCATGCAGTTTTTCAATATTTCGGCGTATGTAGTTTATATATTATTTATATTGTTCAATTACAAATTGTTGGATGGGACATGTATTGGTAGCTACAATATATATATATATATATATATATATATATATATATATATATATATATATATATATATATATATATATATATATATATATATATATATCCTATAGGGAACCATGTTAAAAATGGTTATTGAGGCAAAAAGTGACACTGTGTGCTCATTTGCATGTCATTTCCCAGAATCCCTTGCTGCAGTGGAAGTGCTGTATGCTGGGTGATAATGGGGAAAGGTGGGGTTGCAGACCTGCCTAAGACATGCAGATGAGCATACAGTTATATTTGTGTATATATATAACGGAAAATCTTGGTTGTGAGTGTCTGTAGACCATTTGATTGGTCCGTCGGTCCGCCCGCCCTCCCACGGCTCTCATTGGCCAGTGTGTCTGCCCCCACCAGTGTGTCCCACCCCCCCACGGCTCTCATTGGCCAGTGCTCTAGCCCACTGTTACATTCACACACCACACCGCATGCCCGCAGCCTCACACACTCCACGCCTTTGAGCCCGCTCCCCGGCACTCTCACTTCCCCGGCACTCTCACTTCCCCGGCGCTCTCACTTCCCCAGCGCTCTCCCTTCCCTGGCGCTCTCCCTCTTCCCCACCCAGAGCAATCTCTCTCCGGCTCTCCCCCTCCCCCCCTACACAGGCCGCTCCCCATCCCCGAGAGCGCTCCTCAGGCTCTCTCCGCCTCTCCCTTCACTGGCTTCTACCTGCAGCCAGAGGGGGAGTGAGATGCGTGGCTGGGGGGTGAGATGAGTGCGCCTCCGCCGCGAGCACCAGCCGCCCAAGCTGCCCGAGAACTTCGCCTTCCACGTGGCCCATGAGTGCGCATGGGGCTGCCTGGGCAGCTTCATCCCTGCCCGCTACAACAGCAGCCGGATCAAGTGCGGCTGCTGCGGCCTGTACTTCTCCCCCAACAAGTTCATCTTCCACTCCCACTGGGCCCCGGATTCCAAGTACACCCAACCGGGCACCGCCAACTTCAACAGCTGGCGGTGGCACCTGTGTCTGGGCGACGCGGCTGCCACGACGAGTGACTCGTGGGAGGACGAGAAGGCCATCTTCAAAGGCGGGACGGGAGCCGGGAGCTGCATGGCCCGATGGGGCACAGCACCTCCTCACGGAGCGTCTCAGCGATACGTCCAGTTACCGCTCCGCCTTGCCGGGGGGACCGGCCACCGCCGAGGAGCCCGAGGTGGAGGAGGAGGGTGGCCGGTACCCGGAGGAAGAAGAGGAGGGCGGCCCGGGAGGTGGTGGTGAGGCCACGGCCTAGCTCCTCTGTGTCTTCCCCAGGGTCAGACCGGGAGCCGGCAGAGGGCAGGAGGGAGGAGAGCCCCAGGGGCAGCCCCTAGGATGAGCGCGGCCAGGTGCGAGGTGAGGAAACGCAGGGAGAGGGATCTTTCGCGCGGCCCTGCTTTTCACCCCCCCCGGCCCTGCCTTCGCCGCCCCCCATCCCTGCCTTTGCCGCCCCCCATCCCTGCCTTTCACAGCACCCCCCGTCCCTGCCTTTCACCCCCCCCAGCCCTGCCTTTCAACCCCCCCAGCCCTGCCTTTCAACCCCCCCCACCCTGCCTTTCACTCCCCCCCGGCCCTGCCTTTCACTCCCCCCCTGGCTCTGCCTTTCATCCCCGGCCCTGTCTTTCACCCCCCCCCCCGGCCCTGTCTTTCACCCCCCCCCCGGCCCTGTCTTTCACCCCCCCCCCGGCCCTGTCTTTCACCCCCCCCCCCGGCCCTGTCTTTCACCCCCCCCCCCGGCCCTGTCTTTCACCCCCCCCCCCGGCCCTGTCTTTCACCCCCCCCCCGGCCCTGTCTTTCACCCCCCCCCCCGGCCCTGTCTTTCACCCCCCCCCCCCCGGCCCTGTCTTTCACCCCCCCCCCCCCGGCCCTGTCTTTCACCCCCCCCCGGCCCTGTCTTTCACCCCCCCGGCCCTGTCTTTCACCCCCCCCCCCGGCCCTGTCTTTCACCCCCCCCCCCGGCCCTGTCTTTCACCCCCCCGGCCCTGTCTTTCACCCCCCCCATCCCTGCCTTTCACCCCCCCATCCCTGCCTTTCACCCCCCCCATCCCTGCCTTTCACCCCCATCCCTGCCTTTCACCCCCCCATCCCTGCCTTTCACCCCCATCCCTGCCTTTCACCCCCATCCCTGCCTTTCACACACCCCCCTCTGGCCCTTTCTTTCACCCCCCCTGGCTCTGCCTTTCACCCCCCCCGGCCCTGCCTTTCACTCCCCCCGGCCCTGCCTTTCACTCCCCTTCCCCCCGGCTCTGCCTTTCACCCCCCCCCCGGCCCTGCCTTTCACCCCCCCCCCGGCCCTGCCTTTCACCCCCCCCCCGGCCCTGCCTTTCACCCCCCCGGCCCTGCCTTTCACCCCCCCGGCCTTGCCTTTCACCCCCCCCCGTCTCTGCCTTTCACCCCCCCCCGTCTATGCCTTTCACCCCCCCGCCAGCCCTGCCTTTCACCCCCCCACCCTGCTTTTCACCCCCCCCACCCTGCTTTTCACCCCCCCCACCCTGCTTTTCACCCCCCCCACCCTGCTTTTCACCCCCCCCACCCTGCTTTTCACCCCCCCACCCTGCTTTTCACCCCCCCCCACCCTGCTTTTCACCCCCCCCCACCCTGCTTTTCACCCCCCCCCACCCTGCTTTTCACCCCCCCCACCCTGCTTTTCACCCTCCCCACCCTGCTTTTCACCCCCCCCACCCTGCTTTTCACCCCCCCCACCCTGCTTTTCACCCCCCCACCCTGCTTTTCACCCCCCCACCCTGCTTTTCACCCCCCCACCCTGCTTTTCACCCCCCCACCCTGCTATCCCCCCCCACCCTGCTATCCCCCCCCCACCCACCCTGCTTTTCACCCCCCCCCACCCTGCTTTTCACCCCCCCCCCCACCCTGCTTTTCACCCCCCCCCCCACCCTGCTTTTCACCCCCCCCCCCACCCTGCTTTTCACCCCCCCCCCCACCCTGCTTTTCACCCCCCCCCACCCTGCTTTTCACCCCCCCCACCCACCCTGCTTTTCACCCCCCCCCACCCACCCTGCTTTTCACCCCCCCCCACCCACCCTGCTTTTCACACCCCCCCACCCACCCTGCTTTTCACACCCCCCCCACCCTGCTTTTCACACACCCCCACCCTGCTTTTCACCCCCCCACCCTGCTTTTCACCCCCCCACCCTGCTTTTCACCCCCCCCACCCTGCTTTTCAACCCCCCCCACCCTGCTTTTCAACCCCCCCCACCCTGCTTTTCAACCCCCCCACCCTGCTTTTCACCCCCCCCCACCCTGCTTTTCACCCCCCCACCCTGCTTTTAACCCCCCCACCCTGCTTTTCACCCCCCCACCCTGCTTTCCCCCCCCCTGCTTTCCCCCCCCACCCTGCTTTCCCCCCCCCACCCTGCTTCCCCCACCCTGCTTTTCACCCCCCCCACCCTGCTTTTCACCCCCCCCACCCTGCTTTTCACCCCCCCCACCCTGCTTTTCACCCCCCCCACCCTGCTTTTCACCCCCCCCACCCTGCTTTTCACCCCCCCACCCTGCTTTTCACCCCCCCACCCTGCTTTTCACCCCCCCCACCCTGCTTTTCACCCCCCCCCACCCTGCTTTTCACCCCCCCCCACCCTGCTTTTCACCCCCCCCCCCACCCTGCTTTTCACCCCCCCCCCCCACCCTGCTTTTCACCCCCCCCACCCACCCTGCTTTTCACACACCCCCCACCCACCCTGCTTTTCACACCCCCCCCCACCCTGCTTTTCACACCCCCCCCACCCACCCTGCTTTTCACACCCCCACCCTGCTTTTCACACACCCCCACCCTGCTTTTCACACACCCCCACCCACCCTGCTTTTCACCCCCCCACCCTGCTTTTCACCCCCCCCACCCTGCTTTTCACCCCCCCACCCTGCTTTTCACCCCCCCACCCTGCTTTTCACCCCCCCACCCTGCTTTTCACCCCCCACCCTGCTTTTCACCCCCCCCACCCTGCTTTTCACCCCCCCCCCCACCCTGCGTTTCACCCCCCCCCCACCCACCCTGCGTTTCACCCCCCCCCCACCCACCCTGCGTTTCACCCCCCCCCCACCCACCCTGCGTTTCACCCCCCCCCCACCCACCCTGCTTTTCACCCCCCCACCCACCCTGCTTTTCACACCCCCCCCACCCTGCTTTTCACACCCCCCCCACCCTGCTTTTCACACCCCCCCCACCCACCCTGCTTTTCACACCCCCCCCACCCACCCTGCTTTTCACACCCCCCACCCTGCTTTTCACACACCCCCACCCTGCTTTTCACACCCCCCCACCCACCCTGCTTTTCACCCCCCCCCACCCACCCTGCTTTTCACCCCCCCCACCCTGCTTTTCACCCCCCCCACCCTGCTTTTCACCCCCCCCACCCTGCTTTTCACCCCCCCCACCCTGCTTTTCACCCCCCCCACCCTGCTTTTCACCCCCCCCACCCTGCTTTTCACCCCCCCCACCCTGCTTTTCACCCCCCCACCCTGCTTTTCACCCCGCCACCACGGCTCTCATTGGCCAGTGCTCTAGCCCACTGTTACATTCACACACCACACCGCATGCCCGCAGCCTCACACACTCCACGCCTTTGAGCCCGCTCCCCGGCACTCTCACTTCCCCGGCACTCTCACTTCCCCGGCGCTCTCACTTCCCCAGCGCTCTCCCTTCCCTGGCGCTCTCCCTCTTCCCCACCCAGAGCAATCTCTCTCCGGCTCTCCCCCTCCCCCCCTACACAGGCCGCTCCCCATCCCCGAGAGCGCTCCTCAGGCTCTCTCCGCCTCTCCCTTCACTGGCTTCTACCTGCAGCCAGAGGGGGAGTGAGATGCGTGGCTGGGGGGTGAGATGAGTGCGCCTCCGCCGCGAGCACCAGCCGCCCAAGCTGCCCGAGAACTTCGCCTTCCACGTGGCCCATGAGTGCGCATGGGGCTGCCTGGGCAGCTTCATCCCTGCCCGCTACAACAGCAGCCGGATCAAGTGCGGCTGCTGCGGCCTGTACTTCTCCCCCAACAAGTTCATCTTCCACTCCCACTGGGCCCCGGATTCCAAGTACACCCAACCGGGCACCGCCAACTTCAACAGCTGGCGGTGGCACCTGTGTCTGGGCGACGCGGCTGCCACGACGAGTGACTCGTGGGAGGACGAGAAGGCCATCTTCAAAGGCGGGACGGGAGCCGGGAGCTGCATGGCCCGATGGGGCACAGCACCTCCTCACGGAGCGTCTCAGCGATACGTCCAGTTACCGCTCCGCCTTGCCGGGGGGACCGGCCACCGCCGAGGAGCCCGAGGTGGAGGAGGAGGGTGGCCGGTACCCGGAGGAAGAAGAGGAGGGCGGCCCGGGAGGTGGTGGTGAGGCCACGGCCTAGCTCCTCTGTGTCTTCCCCAGGGTCAGACCGGGAGCCGGCAGAGGGCAGGAGGGAGGAGAGCCCCAGGGGCAGCCCCTAGGATGAGCGCGGCCAGGTGCGAGGTGAGGAAACGCAGGGAGAGGGATCTTTCGCGCGGCCCTGCTTTTCACCCCCCCCGGCCCTGCCTTCGCCGCCCCCCATCCCTGCCTTTGCCGCCCCCCATCCCTGCCTTTCACAGCACCCCCCGTCCCTGCCTTTCACCCCCCCCAGCCCTGCCTTTCAACCCCCCCAGCCCTGCCTTTCAACCCCCCCCACCCTGCCTTTCACTCCCCCCCGGCCCTGCCTTTCACTCCCCCCCTGGCTCTGCCTTTCATCCCCGGCCCTGTCTTTCACCCCCCCCCCCGGCCCTGTCTTTCACCCCCCCCCCCGGCCCTGTCTTTCACCCCCCCCCCGGCCCTGTCTTTCACCCCCCCCCCGGCCCTGTCTTTCACCCCCCCCCCCGGCCCTGTCTTTCACCCCCCCCCCCGGCCCTGTCTTTCACCCCCCCCCCCGGCCCTGTCTTTCACCCCCCCGGCCCTGTCTTTCACCCCCCCCCGGCCCTGTCTTTCACCCCCCCCCCCCGGCCCTGTCTTTCACCCCCCCCCCCGGCCCTGTCTTTCACCCCCCCCCCCCCGGCCCTGTCTTTCACCCCCCCCCCGGCCCTGTCTTTCACCCCCCCGGCCCTGTCTTTCACCCCCCCCCCCCGGCCCTGTCTTTCACCCCCCCGGCCCTGTCTTTCACCCCCCCCATCCCTGCCTTTCACCCCCCCCATCCCTGCCTTTCACCCCCCCATCCCTGCCTTTCACCCCCCCATCCCTGCCTTTCACCCCCCCCATCCCTGCCTTTCACCCCCATCCCTGCCTTTCACCCCCCCATCCCTGCCTTTCACCCCCATCCCTGCCTTTCACCCCCATCCCTGCCTTTCACACACCCCCCTCTGGCCCTTTCTTTCACCCCCCCTGGCTCTGCCTTTCACCCCCCCCGGCCCTGCCTTTCACTCCCCCCGGCCCTGCCTTTCACTCCCCTTCCCCCCGGCTCTGCCTTTCACCCCCCCCCCGGCCCTGCCTTTCACCCCCCCCCCGGCCCTGCCTTTCACCCCCCCCCGGCCCTGCCTTTCACCCCCCCCCGGCCCTGCCTTTCACCCCCCCCCGGCCCTGCCTTTCACCCCCCCCCCGGCCCTGCCTTTCACCCCCCCCCCCGGCCCTGCCTTTCACCCCCCCGGCCCTGCCTTTCACCCCCCCGGCCTTGCCTTTCACCCCCCCCCGTCTCTGCCTTTCACCCCCCCCGTCTATGCCTTTCACCCCCCCGCCAGCCCTGCCTTTCACCCCCCCACCCTGCTTTTCACCCCCCCCACCCTGCTTTTCACCCCCCCCACCCTGCTTTTCACCCCCCCCACCCTGCTTTTCACCCCCCCCACCCTGCTTTTCACCCCCCCCACCCTGCTTTTCACCCCCCCCACCCTGCTTTTCACCCCCCCACCCTGCTTTTCACCCCCCCCCACCCTGCTTTTCACCCCCCCCCACCCTGCTTTTCACCCCCCCCCACCCTGCTTTTCACCCCCCCCCCACCCTGCTTTTCACCCCCCCCCACCCTGCTTTTCACCCCCCCCCCACCCTGCTTTTCACCCCCCCCACCCTGCTTTTCACCCTCCCCACCCTGCTTTTCACCCCCCCCACCCTGCTTTTCACCCCCCCCACCCTGCTTTTCACCCCCCCCACCCTGCTTTTCACCCCCCCCACCCTGCTTTTCACCCCCCCACCCTGCTTTTCACCCCCCCACCCTGCTTTTCACCCCCCCACCCTGCTTTTCACCCCCCACCCTGCTTTTCACCCCCCCCACCCTGCTATCCCCCCCCACCCTGCTATCCCCCCCCCACCCACCCTGCTTTTCACCCCCCCCCACCCTGCTTTTCACCCCCCCCCACCCTGCTTTTCACCCCCCCCCACCCTGCTTTTCACCCCCCCCCACCCTGCTTTTCACCCCCCCCCACCCTGCTTTTCACCCCCCCCCCCACCCTGCTTTTCACCCCCCCCCCACCCTGCTTTTCACCCCCCCCCCCCACCCTGCTTTTCACCCCCCCCCCCCCACCCTGCTTTTCACCCCCCCCCCACCCTGCTTTTCACCCCCCCCCCCACCCTGCTTTTCACCCCCCCCCCCACCCTGCTTTTCACCCCCCCCCCCACCCTGCTTTTCACCCCCCCCCCCACCCTGCTTTTCACCCCCCCCCCCCACCCTGCTTTTCACCCCACCCACCCTGCTTTTCACCCCCCCACCCACCCTGCTTTTCACCCCCCCTGCTTTTCACCCCCCCCACCCACCCTGCTTTTCACCCCCCCCACCCACCCTGCTTTTCACCCCCCCCACCCACCCTGCTTTTCACCCCCCCCACCCACCCTGCTTTTCACCCCCCCCACCCACCCTGCTTTTCACCCCCCCCACCCACCCTGCTTTTCACCCCCCCCCACCCACCCTGCTTTTCACCCCCCCCCACCCACCCTGCTTTTCACACCCCCCCACCCACCCTGCTTTTCACACCCCCCCACCCACCCTGCTTTTCACACCCCCCCACCCACCCTGCTTTTCACACCCCCCCACCCACCCTGCTTTTCACACCCCCCCACCCACCCTGCTTTTCACACCCCCCCACCCACCCTGCTTTTCACACCCCCCCTGCTTTTCACACCCCCCCACCCACCCTGCTTTTCACACCCCCCCACCCACCCTGCTTTTCACACCCCCCCACCCACCCTGCTTTTCACACCCCCCCACCCACCCTGCTTTTCACACCCCCCCACCCACCCTGCTTTTCACACCCCCCCACCCACCCTGCTTTTCACACCCCCCCACCCACCCTGCTTTTCACACCCCCCCACCCACCCTGCTTTTCACACCCCCCCACCCACCCTGCTTTTCACACCCCCCCACCCACCCTGCTTTTCACACCCCCCCACCCACCCTGCTTTTCACACCCTGCTTTTCACACCCCCCCACCCACCCTGCTTTTCACACCCTGCTTTTCACACCCTGCTTTTCACACCCTGCTTTTCACACCCTGCTTTTCACACCCCCCCACCCACCCTGCTTTTCACACCCCCCCACCCACCCTGCTTTTCACACCCCCCCACCCACCCTGCTTTTCACACCCCCCCACCCACCCTGCTTTTCACACCCCCCCACCCACCCTGCTTTTCACACCCCCCCACCCACCCTGCTTTTCACACCCCCCCACCCACCCTGCTTTTCACACCCCCCCACCCACCCTGCTTTTCACACCCCCCCACCCACCCTGCTTTTCACACCCCCCCACCCACCCTGCTTTTCACACCCCCCACCCACCCTGCTTTTCACACCCCCCCCACCCTGCTTTTCACCCCCCCACCCTGCTTTTCACCCCCCCCACCCTGCTTTTCACCCCCCCCACCCTGCTTTTCACCCCCCCACCCTGCTTTTCAACCCCCCCCACCCTGCTTTTCACCCCCCCCCACCCTGCTTTTCACCCCCCCCACCCTGCTTTTCACCCCCCCACCCTGCTTTTCACCCCCCCACCCTGCTTTTAACCCCCCCACCCTGCTTTCCCCCCCCCACCCTGCTTTCCCCCCCCCCACCCTGCTTTCCCCCCCACCCTGCTTCCCCCCCCACCCTGCTTCCCCACCTGCTTTTCACCCCCCCCACCCTGCTTTTCACCCCCCCCACCCTGCTTTTCACCCCCCCCACCCTGCTTTTCACCCCCCCACCCTGCTTTTCACCCCCCACCCTGCTTTTCACCCCCCCCACCCTGCTTTTCACCCCCCCCCCACCCTGCTTTTCACCCCCCCCCCACCCTGCTTTTCACCCCCCCCCCCACCCTGCTTTTCACCCCCCCCCCACCCTGCTTTTCACCCCCCCCCCACCCTGCTTTTCACCCCCCCCCCCACCCTGCTTTTCACCCCCCCCACCCACCCTGCTTTTCACACCCCCCCCACCCTGCTTTTCACACCCCCCCCACCCACCCTGCTTTTCACACCCCCCACCCTGCTTTTCACACACCCCCACCCTGCTTTTCACACACCCCCACCCACCCTGCTTTTCACCCCCCCACCCTGCTTTTCACCCCCCCCACCCTGCTTTTCACCCCCCCACCCTGCTTTTCACCCCCCCACCCTGCTTTTCACCCCCCCACCCTGCTTTTCACCCCCCACCCTGCTTTTCACCCCCCCCACCCTGCTTTTCACCCCCCCCCCCACCCTGCGTTTCACCCCCCCCCACCCACCCTGCTTTTCACCCCCCCCACCCACCCTGCTTTTCACCCCCCCACCCACCCTGCTTTTCACACCCCCCCCACCCACCCTGCTTTTCACACCCCCCCCACCCACCCTGCTTTTCACACCCCCCCCACCCACCCTGCTTTTCACACCCCCCACCCTGCTTTTCACACACCCCCACCCTGCTTTTCACACCCCCCCACCCTGCTTTTCACACCCCCCCACCCACCCTGCTTTTCACCCCCCCCACCCTGCTTTTCACCCCCCCCACCCTGCTTTTCACCCCCCCACCCTGCTTTTCACCCCCCCACCCTGCTTTTCACCCCCCCACCCTGCTTTTCACACCCCCCACCCTGCTTTTCACACACCCCCACCCTGCTTTTCACACCCCCCCACCCTGCTTTTCACACCCCCCCACCCACCCTGCTTTTCACCCCCCCCACCCTGCTTTTCACCCCCCCCACCCTGCTTTTCACCCCCCCCACCCTGCTTTTCACCCCCCCACCCTGCTTTTCACCCCCCCACCCTGCTTTTCACCCCCCCACCCTGCTTTTCACCCCCCCCACCCTGCTTTTCACACCCCCCCACCCTGCTTTTCACACCCCCCCACCCACCCTGCTTTTCACCCCCCCCACCCTGCTTTTCACCCCCCCCACCCTGCTTTTCACCCCCCCCACCCTGCTTTTCACCCCCCCACCCTGCTTTTCACCCCCCCACCCTGCTTTTCACCCCCCACCCTGCTTTTCACCCCCCCCACCCACCCTGCTTTTCACACACCCCCACCCACCCTGCTTTTCACCTCCCCCCACCCACCCTGCTTTTCACCTCCCCCCACCCACCCTGCTTTTCACACCCCCCCACCCACCCTGCTTTTCACACCCCCCCCCACCCGCCCTGCTTTTCACACCCCCCCCCACCCGCCCTGCTTTTCACACCCCCCCCACCCACCCTGCTTTTCACACCCCCCACCCTGCTTTTCACACCTCCCACCCTGCTTTTCACACCCCCCCACCCACCCTGCTTTTCACCCCCCCACCCTGCTTTTCACCCCCCCCCCTGCTTTTCACCCCCCCCTGCTTTTCACCCCCCCCCCCTGCTTTTCACCCCCCCACCCTGCTTTTCACCCCCCCACCCTGCTTTTCACCCCCCCACCCTGCTTTTCACCCCCCCACCCTGCTTTTCACCCCCCCCCACCCTGCTTTTCACCCCCCCACCCTGCTTTTCACCCCCCCCCACCCTGCTTTTCACCCCCCCCACCCACCCTGCTTTTCACCCCCCCCACCCACCCTGCTTTTCACCCCCCCCCACCCACCCTGCTTTTCACCCCCCCCCACCCACCCTGCTTTTCACACACCCCCACTCACCCTGCTTTTCACACACCCCCCCACCCACCCTGCTTTTCACACCCCCCACCCTGCTTTTCACACCCCCCACCCTGCTTTTCACACCCCCCACCCTGCTTTTCACACCCCCCCACCCTGCTTTTCACACCCCCCCACCCTGCTTCCCCCACCCTGCTTTTCACCCCCCCCACCCTGCTTTTCACCCCCCCCACCCTGCTTTTCACCCCCCCCACCCTGCTTTTCACCCCCCCCACCCTGCTTTTCACCCCCCCCACCCTGCTTTTCACCCCCCCCACCCTGCTTTTCACCCCCCCACCCTGCTTTTCACCCCCCCACCCTGCTTTTCACCCCCCCCACCCTGCTTTTCACCCCCCCCCACCCTGCTTTTCACCCCCCCCCACCCTGCTTTTCACCCCCCCCCCACCCTGCTTTTCACCCCCCCCACCCACCCTGCTTTTCACACACCCCCCCCACCCACCCTGCTTTTCACACACCCCCCACCCACCCTGCTTTTCACACCCCCCCCACCCTGCTTTTCACACCCCCCCCACCCACCCTGCTTTTCACACCCCCACCCTGCTTTTCACACACCCCCACCCTGCTTTTCACACACCCCCACCCACCCTGCTTTTCACCCCCCCACCCTGCTTTTCACCCCCCCCACCCTGCTTTTCACCCCCCCACCCTGCTTTTCACCCCCCCACCCTGCTTTTCACCCCCCCACCCTGCTTTTCACCCCCCACCCTGCTTTTCACCCCCCCCACCCTGCTTTTCACCCCCCCCCCACCCTGCGTTTCACCCCCCCCCCACCCACCCTGCTTTTCACCCCCCCACCCACCCTGCTTTTCACACCCCCCCCACCCTGCTTTTCACACCCCCCCCACCCACCCTGCTTTTCACACCCCCCACCCTGCTTTTCACACACCCCCACCCTGCTTTTCACACCCCCCCACCCACCCTGCTTTTCACCCCCCCACCCTGCTTTTCACCCCCCCCACCCTGCTTTTCACCCCCCCACCCTGCTTTTCACCCCCCCACCCTGCTTTTCACCCCCCCACCCTGCTTTTCACCCCCCCCCACCCACCCTGCTTTTCACACCCCCCCACCCACCCTGCTTTTCACCTCCCCCCACCCACCCTGCTTTTCACACCCCCCCACCCACCCTGCTTTTCACCCCCCCCCCCACCCGCCCTGCTTTTCACCCCCCCCCCACCCGCCCTGCTTTTCACACCCCCCCCACCCACCCTGCTTTTCACACCCCCCACCCTGCTTTTCACACCTCCCACCCTGCTTTTCACACCCCCCCACCCACCCTGCTTTTCACCCCCCCACCCTGCTTTTCACCCCCCCCTGCTTTTCACCCCCCCCTGATTTTCACCCCCCCCCCTGCTTTTCACCCCCCCACCCTGCTTTTCACCCCCCCACCCTGCTTTTCACCCCCCCACCCTGCTTTTCACCCCCCCACCCTGCTTTTCACCCCCCCACCCTGCTTTTCACCCCCCCACCCTGCTTTTCACCCCCCCCCACCCTGCTTTTCACCCCCCCCCACCCACCCTGCTTTTCACCCCCCCACCCTGCTTTTCACCCCCCCCCACCCACCCTGCTTTTCACCCCCCCCCACCCACCCTGCTTTTCACCCCCCCCCACCCACCCTGCTTTTCACACACCCCCACCCACCCTGCTTTTCACACACCCCCCCACCCACCCTGCTTTTCACACCCCCCACCCTGCTTTTCACACCCCCCACCCTGCTTTTCACACCCCCCACCCTGCTTTTCACACCCCCCCACCCTGCTTTTCACACCCCCCCACCCTGCTTTTCACACCCCCCCACCCTGCTTTTCACCCCCCCCACCCTGCTTTTCACCCCCCCAGCCTGCTTTTCACCCCCCCCACCCTGCTTTTCACCCCCCCACCCTGCTTTTCACCCCCCCCCACCCTGCTTTTCACCCCCCCCCCACCCTGCTTTTCACCCCCCCCCCCACCCTGCTTTTCACCCCCCCCCACCCTGCTTTTCACCCCCCTTTCACCCCCCCCCACCCTGCTTTTCACCCCCCCACCCTGCTTTTCACCCCCCCCCACCCTGCTTTTCACCCCCCCCCTGCTTTTCACCCCCACCCACCCTGCTTTTCACCCCCCCACCCACCCTGCTTTTCACCCCCACCCACCCTGCTTTTCACCCCCCCACCCACCCTGCTTTTCACCCCCCCCACCCTGCTTTTCACCCCCCCACCCTGCTTTTCACCCCCCCTGCTTTTCTCCCCCCCTGCTTTTCACCCCCCACCCTGCTTTTCACCCCCCCACCCTGCTTTTCACCCCCCCTGCTTTTCTCCCCCCCTGCTTTTCACCCCCCCACCCTGCTTTTCACCCCCCCACCCTGCTTTTCACCCCCCCCCACCCTGCTTTTCACCCCCCCACCCTGCTTTTCACCCCCCCACCCTGCTTTTCGCCCCCCCCACCCTGCTTTTAAAACCCTGCTTTTCACCCCCCCCCCACCCACCCTGCTTTTCACCCCCCCCCCCCCACCCACCCTGCTTTTCACCCCCCCCCACCCACCCTGCTTTTCACCCCCCCCTGCTTTTCACCACCCCTACCCTGCTTTTCACCCCCCCCCTGCTTTTCTCCCCCCCTGCTTTTCACCCCCCCCACCCTGCTTTTCACCCCCCACCCTGCTTTTCACCCCCCCCACCCTGCTTTTCACCCCCCCACCCTGCTTTTCACCCCCCCACCCTGCTTTTCACCCCCCCACCCTGCTTTTCAACCCCCACCCTGCTTTTCACCCCCCCACCCTGCTTTTCACCCCCCCACCCTGCTTTTCACCCCCCCACCCTGCTTTTCACCCCCCCACCCTGCTTTCCCCCCCCCACCCTGCTTTTCACCCCCCCCACCCTGCTTTTCACCCCCCCCGCACCCTGCTTTTCACCCCCCCCACCCTGCTTTTCACCCCCCCCACCCTGCTTTTCACCCCCCCCACCCTGCTTTTCACCCCCCCCCCCACACTGCTTTTCACCCCCTCCACCCTGCTTTTCACCCCCCCACCCTGCTTTTCACCCCCCCCCACCCTGCTTTTCACACCCCCCCACCCACCCTGCTTTTCACCTCCCCCCACCCACCCTGCTTTTCACACCCCCCCACCCACCCTGCTTTTCACACCCCCCCCCACCCGCCCTGCTTTTCACCCCCCCCCCCACCCACCCTGCTTTTCACACCCCCCACCCTGCTTTTCACACCTCCCACCCTGCTTTTCACACCCCCCCACCCACCCTGCTTTTCACCCCCCCACCCTGCTTTTCACCCCCCCCCCCTGCTTTTCACCCCCCCCCTGCTTTTCACCCCCCCCCCCCTGCTTTTCACCCCCCCACCCTGCTTTTCACCCCCCCACCCTGCTTTTCACCCCCCCACCCTGCTTTTCACCCCCCAACCCTGCTTTTCACCCCCCCCCCCACCCTGCTTTTCACCCCCCCCCACCCACCCTGCTTTTCACCCCCCCACCCTGCTTTTCACCCCCCCCCACCCTGCTTTTCACCCCCCCCCCACCCTGCTTTTCACCCCCCCCACCCTGCTTTTCACCCCCCCCACCCTGCTTTTCACCCCCCCCCCCACCCTGCTTTTCACCCCCTCCACCCTGCTTTTCACCCCCCCACCCTGCTTTTCACCCCCCCCACCCTGCTTTTCACACCCCCCCACCCACCCTGCTTTTCACCTCCCCCCACCCACCCTGCTTTTCACACCCCCCCACCCACCCTGCTTTTCACACCCCCCCCCACCCGCCCTGCTTTTCACACCCCCCCCACCCACCCTGCTTTTCACACCCCCCACCCTGCTTTTCACACCTCCCACCCTGCTTTTCACACCCCCCCACCCACCCTGCTTTTCACCCCCCCACCCTGCTTTTCACCCCCCCCCCCTGCTTTTCACCCCCCCCCTGCTTTTCACCCCCCCCCTGCTTTTCACCCCCCCCCCCTGCTTTTCACCCCCCCACCCTGCTTTTCACCCCCCCACCCTGCTTTTCACCCCCCCACCCTGCTTTTCACCCCCCCACCCTGCTTTTCACCCCCCAACCCTGCTTTTCACCCCCCCCCCCCACCCTGCTTTTCACCCCCCCCCACCCACCCTGCTTTTCACCCCCCCACCCTGCTTTTCACCCCCCCCACCCACCCTGCTTTTCACCCCCCCCCACCCACCCTGCTTTTCACCCCCCCCCCACCCACCCTGCTTTTCACCCCCCCCCCACCCACCCTGCTTTTCACCCCCCCCCCACCCACCCTGCTTTTCACACACCCCCACCCACCCTGCTTTTCACACCCCCCCCACCCACCCTGCTTTTCACACCCCCCACCCTGCTTTTCACACCCCCCACCCTGCTTTTCACACCCCCCACCCTGCTTTTCACACCCCCCCCACCCTGCTTTTCACACACCCCCACCCACCCTGCTTTTCACACACCCCACCCTGCTTTTCACCCCCCCCCACCCTGCTTTTCACCCCCCCAGCCTGCTTTTCACCCCCCCACCCTGCTTTTCACCCCCCCCACCCTGCTTTTCACCCCCCCCCACCCTGCTTTTCACCCCCCCCACCCTGCTTTTCACCCCCCCCCCACCCTGCTTTTCACCCCCCCCCCCCACCCTGCTTTTCACCCCCCCCCACCCTGCTTTTCACCCCCCCCACCCTGCTTTTCACCCCCCCCACCCTGCTTTTCACCCCCCCCACCCTGCTTTTCACCCCCCCCCCTGCTTTTCACCCCCACCCACCCTGCTTTCACCCCCCACCCACCCTGCTTTTCACCCCCACCCACCCTGCTTTTCACCCCCCCCACCCACCCTGCTTTTCACCCCCCCCACCCTGCTTTTCACCCCCCCACCCTGCTTTTCACCCCCCCTGCTTTTCTCCCCCCCCTGCTTTTCACCCCCCACCCTGCTTTTCACCCCCCCCACCCTGCTTTTCACCCCCCCCCCACCCTGCTTTTCACCCCCCCCCACCCTGCTTTTCACCCCCCCACCCTGCTTTTCACCCCCCCCCACCCTGCTTTTCACCCCCCCCCTGCTTTTCACCCCCACCCACCCTGCTTTTCACCCCCCACCCACCCTGCTTTTCACCCCCACCCACCCTGCTTTTCACCCCCCCACCCACCCTGCTTTTCACCCCCCCCCACCCTGCTTTTCACCCCCCCACCCTGCTTTTCACCCCCCCTGCTTTTCTCCCCCCCTGCTTTTCACCCCCCACCCTGCTTTTCACCCCCCCACCCTGCTTTTCACCCCCCCCTGCTTTTCTCCCCCCCTGCTTTTCACCCCCCCACCCTGCTTTTCACCCCCCCACCCTGCTTTTCACCCCCCCCCCACCCTGCTTTTCACCCCCCCACCCTGCTTTTCACCCCCCCCCCACCCTGCTTTTCACCCCCCCCACCCTGCTTTTCACCCCCCCACCCTGCTTTTCACCCCCCCCACCCTGCTTTTAAAACCCCTGCTTTTCACCCCCCCCACCCACCCTGCTTTTCACCCCCCCCCCCACCCACCCTGCTTTTCACCCCCCCCCCACCCACCCTGCTTTTCACCCCCCCCCACCCACCCTGCTTTTCACCCCCCCCCCACACCCACCCTGCTTTTCACCCCCCCCTGCTTTTCACCCCCCCTACCCTGCTTTTCACCCCCCCCCCCTGCTTTTCTCCCCCCCTGCTTTTCACCCCCCCCCACCCTGCTTTTCACCCCCCCCACCCTGCTTTTCACCCCCCCACTCTGCTTTTCACCCCCCCCACCCTGCTTTTCACCCCCCCACCCTGCTTTTCACCCCCCCCACCCTGCTTTTCACCCCCCCACCCTGCTTTTCAACCCCCACCCTGCTTTTCACCCCCCCACCCTGCTTTTCACCCCCCCACCCTGCTTTTCACCCCCCACCCTGCTTTTCACCCCCCCACCCTGCTTTTCCCCCCCCCACCCTGCTTTTCACCCCCCCACCCTGCTTTTCACCCCCCCCCCACCCTGCTTTTCACCCCCCCCACCCTGCTTTTCACCCCCCCACCCTGCTTTTCACCCCCCCCCCACCCTGCTTTTCACCCCCTCCACCCTGCTTTTCACCCCCCCACCCTGCTTTTCACCCCCCCCCACCCTGCTTTTCACCCCCCCAGCCTGCTTTTCAACCCCCCCCACCCTGCTTTTCAACCCCCCCCACCCTGCTTTTCAACCCACCCCACCCTGCTTTTCAACCCCCCCCACCCTGCTTTTCAACCCCCCCCACCCTGCTTTTCAACCCCCCCCCCCACCCTGCTTTTCAACCCCCCCCCACCCTGCTTTTCAACCCCCCCCACCCTGCTTTTCAACCCCCCCCCCACCCTGCTTTTCACCCCCCCACCCTGCTTTTCACACACCCCCACCCACCCTGCTTTTCACACACCCCCACCCACCCTGCTTTTCACCCCCCCCCCACCCACCCTGCTTTTCACCCCCCCCCCACCCACCCTGCTTTTCACACCCCCCCCACCCTGCTTTTCACACCCCCCACCCTGCTTTTCACACCCCCCCACCCTGCTTTTCACCCCCCCCACCCTGCTTTTCACCCCCCCACCCTGCTTTTCACCCCCCCACCCTGCTTTTCAACCCCCCCACCCTGCTTTTCAACCCCCCCACCCTGCTTTTCAACCCCCCCACCCTGCTTTTCAACACCCCCACCCTGCTTTTCACCCCCCCACCCTGCTTTTCACCCCCCCCACCCTGCTTCCCCCCCCCCCCCACCCTGCTTTCCCCCCCCCCACCCTGCTTCCCCCCCCCACCCTGCTTTCCCCCCCCCACCCTGCTTTCCCCCCCCCCACCCTGCTTCCCCCCCCACCCTGCTTTCCCCCCCCCACCCACCCTGCTTTCCCCCCCCCACCCACCCTGCTTTCCCCCCCCCACCCACCCTGCTTTCCCCCCCCCACCCACCCTGCCTTTCACCCCCCCGGCCCTGCCTTTCACCCCCCCGGCCTTGCCTTTCACCCCCCCCCGTCTCTGCCTTTCACCCCCCCCCGTCTATGCCTTTCACCCCCCCGCCAGCCCTGCCTTTCACCCCCCCACCCTGCTTTTCACCCCCCCCCACCATGCTTTTCACCCCCCCCACCCTGCTTTTCACCCCCCCACCCTGCTTTTCACCCCCCCCACCCTGCTTTTCACCCCCCCACCCTGCTTTTCACCCCCCCCACCCTGCTTTTCACCCCCCCCCACCCTGCTTTTCACCCCCCCCCACCCTGCTTTTCACCCTCCCCACCCTGCTTTTCACCCCCCCCCACCCTGCTTTTCACCCCCCCACCCTGCTTTTCACCCCCCCCACCCTGCTTTTCACCCCCCCACCCTGCTTTTCACCCCCCCACCCTGCTTTTCACCCCCCACCCTGCTTTTCACCCCCCCACCCTGCTATCCCCCCCCACCCTGCTATCCCCCCCCCACCCACCCTGCTTTTCACCCCCCCCCCACCCTGCTTTTCACCCCCCCCCCACCCTGCTTTTCACCCCCCCCCCACCCTGCTTTTCACCCCCCCCCCACCCACCCTGCTTTTCACCCCCCCCCACCCACCCTGCTTTTCACACCCCCCCACCCACCCTGCTTTTCACACCCCCCCACCCACCCTGCTTTTCACACCCCCCCCACCCTGCTTTTCACACCCCCCCCCACCCTGCTTTTCACCCCCCCACCCTGCTTTTCACCCCCCCACCCTGCTTTTCACCCCCCCCCACCCTGCTTTTCAACCCCCCCACCCTGCTTTTCAACCCCCCCCACCCTGCTTTTCAACCCCCCCCACCCTGCTTTTCACCCCCCCCACCCTGCTTTTCACCCCCCCACCCTGCTTTTCACCCCCCCACCCTGCTTTTCACCCCCCCACCCTGCTTTCCCCCCCCCCCCCTGCTTTCCCCCCCACCCTGCTTTCCCCCCCACCCTGCTTTCCCCCCCCACCCTGCTTTCCCCCCCCCCACCCTGCTTCCCCCACCCTGCTTTTCACCCCCCCCACCCTGCTTTTCACCCCCCCCACCCTGCTTTTCACCCCCCCCCACCCTGCTTTTCACCCCCCCACCCTGCTTTTCACCCCCCCACCCTGCTTTTCACCCCCCCCACCCTGCTTTTCACCCCCCCCACCCTGCTTTTCACCCCCCCCCCCCCACCCTGCTTTTCACCCCCCCCCCACCCTGCTTTTCACCCCCCCCACCCACCCTGCTTTTCACCCCCCCCCACCCACCCTGCTTTTCACACCCCCCACCCACCCTGCTTTTCACACCCCCCACCCACCCTGCTTTTCACACCCCCCACCCACCCTGCTTTTCACACACCCCCCACCCACCCTGCTTTTCACACCCCCCCCACCCTGCTTTTCACACCCCCCCCCACCCACCCTGCTTTTCACACCCCCCACCCTGCTTTTCACACACCCCCACCCTGCTTTTCACACCCCCCCACCCACCCTGCTTTTCACCCCCCCACCCTGCTTTTCACCCCCCCCACCCTGCTTTTCACCCCCCCACCCTGCTTTTCACCCCCCCACCCTGCTTTTCACCCCCCCACCCTGCTTTTCACCCCCCCCCACCCTGCTTTTCACCCCCCCCCCACCCACCCTGCTTTTCACCCCCCCCCCACCCACCCTGCTTTTCACCCCCCCACCCACCCTGCTTTTCACACCCCCCCCCACCCTGCTTTTCACACCCCCCCCACCCACCCTGCTTTTCACACCCCCCTCCCTGCTTTTCACACACCCCCACCCTGCTTTTCACACCCCCCCACCCACCCTGCTTTTCACCCCCCCCACCCTGCTTTTTACCCCCCCCACCCTGCTTTTCACCCCCCCCACCCTGCTTTTCACCCCCCCACCCTGCTTTTCACCCCCCCACCCTGCTTTTCACACACACCCCACCCTGCTTTTCACACCCCCCCACCCACCCTGCTTTTCACCCCCCCCACCCTGCTTTTCACCCCCCCACCCACCCTGCTTTTCACACCCCCCCCCACCCTGCTTTTCACCCCCCCCCACCCGCCCTGCTTTTCACACCCCCCCCACCCACCCTGCTTTTCACACACCCCACCCTGCTTTTCACACCTCCCACCCTGCTTTTCACACCCCCCCACCCACCCTGCTTTTCACCCCCCCACCCTGCTTTTCAACCCCCACCCTGCTTTTCACCCCCCCACCCTGCTTTTCACCCCCCCACCCTGCTTTTCCCCCCCCCCCACCCTGCTTTTCACCCCCCCCCACCCTACTTTTCACCCCCCCCCCACCCTGCTTTTCACCCCCCCCACCCTGCTTTTCACCCCCCCCACCCTGCTTTTCACCCCCCCCACCCTGCTTTTCACCCCCCCCCCCCCCACCCTGCTTTTCACCCCCTCCACCCTGCTTTTCACCCCCCCACCCTGCTTTTCACCCCCCCCCCCCACCCTGCTTTTCACCCCCCCAGCCTGCTTTTCAACCCCCCCCACCCTGCTTTTCAACCCCCCCTACCCTGCTTTTCAACCCCCCCCACCCTGCTTTTCAACCCCCCCCACCCTGCTTTTCAACCCCCCCCCCCACCCTGCTTTTCAACCCCCCCCCCACCCTGCTTTTCAACCCCCCCCACCCTGCTTTTCACCCACCCACCCTGCTTTTCACACACCCCCCACCCACCCTGCTTTTCACACCCCCCCACCCACCCTGCTTTTCACCCCCCCCACCCACCCTGCTTTTCACACACCCCCACCCTGCTTTTCACACCCCCCCACCCTGCTTTTCACACCCCCCCACCCTGCTTTTCACCCCCCCCACCCTGCTTTTCACCCCCCCACCCTGCTTTTCACCCCCCCACCCTGCTTTTCACACCCCCCCACCCTGCTTTTAAACCCCCCCACCCTGCTTTTCAACACCCCCCACCCTGCTTTTCACCCCCCCACCCTGCTTTTCACCCCCCCACCCTGCTTTTCACCCCCCCCACCCTGCTTTCCCCCCCCACCCTGCTTTCCCCCCCCACCCTGCTTTCCCCCCCCCCCACCCTGCTTCCCCCCCCCACCCTGCTTCCCCCCCCCACCCTGCTTCCCCCCCCCACCCTGCTTTCCCCCCCCCACCCACCCTGCTTTCCCCCCCCCCACCCACCCTGCTTTCCCCCCCCCACCCACCCTGCTTTCCCCCCCCCCCACCCACCCTGCTTTCCCCCCCCCACCCACCCTGCTTTTCACCCCCCCCACCCTGCTTTTCACACCCACCCTGCTTTTCACCCCCCCCACCCACCCTGCTTTTCACCCCACCCACCCTGCTTTTCACCCCCCCCACCCTGCTTTTCACCCCCCCACCCTGCTTTTCACCCCCCCCCACCCTGCTTTTCACCCCCCCCCACCCACCCTGCTTTTCACACCCACCCCCCTCCCATCCTGCTTTTCACACCCCCCACCCTGCTTTTCACACACCCCCACCCTGCTTTTCACACCTCCCCACCCTGCTTTTCACACACCCCCACCCTGCTTTTCACACCCCCCCACCCTGCTTTTCACCCCCCCACCCTGCTTTTCACCCCCCCACCCTGCTTTTCACCCCCCCCACCCTGCTTTTCACCCCCCCCCCACCCTGCTTTTCACCCCCCCCACCCTGCTTTTCACCCCCCCCACCCTGCTTTTCACCCCCCCCACCCTGCTTTTCACCCCCCCCTGCTTTTCACCCCCCCCCCCACCCTGCTTTTCACCCCCCACCCACCCTGCTTTTCACCCCCCCCCCCCAACCCTGCTTTTCACCCCCCCACCCACCCTGCTTTTCACCCCCCCACCCACCCTGCTTTTCACCCCCCACCCACCCTGCTTTTCACCCCCCCACCCACCCTGCTTTTCACCCCCCCACCCACCCTGCTTTTCACCCCCCCACCCACCCTGCTTTTCACCCTCCCACCCACCCTGCTTTTCACCCCCCCCACCCTGCTTTTCACCCCCCCCACCCTGCTTTTCACCCCCCCCCCACCCTGCTTTTCACCCCCCCCCACCCTGCTTTTCACCCCCCCCCCACCCTGCTTTTCACCCCCCCCCCACCCTGCTTTTCACCCCCCCCCCACCCTGCTTTTCACCCCCCCACCCACCCTGCTTTTCACCCCCCCCCCCCAACCCTGCTTTTCACCCCCCCACCCACCCTGCTTTTCACCCCCCCCACCCTGCTTTTCACCCCCCCCCCACCCTGCTTTTCACCCCCCCCCCACCCTGCTTTTCACCCCCCCCACCCTGCTTTTCACCCCCCCCCCACCCTGCTTTTAAAACCCTGCTTTTCACCCCCCCCCCCCCACCCACCCTGCTTTTCACCCCCCCCACCTACCCTGCTTTTCACCCCCCCCCCACCCACCCTGCTTTTCACCCCCCCACCTACCCTGCTTTTCACCCCCCCCCCCACCCACCCTGCTTTTCACCCCCCCCCTGCTTTTCACCCCCCCTACCCTGCTTTTCACCCCCCCCTGCTTTTCTCCCCCCCTGCTTTTCACCCCCCCACCCTGCTTTTCACCCCCCCCCACCCTGCTTTTCACCCCCCCCCTGCTTTTCTCCCCCCCTGCTTTTCACCCCCCCCCACCCTGCTTTCCCCCCCCCACCCTGCTTTCCCCCCCCCACCCTGCTTCCCCCCCCACCCTGCTTCCCCCCCCCCCACCCTGCTTTCCCCCCCCCACCCACCCTGCTTTTCACCCCCCCCACCCACCCTGCTTTTCACCCCCCCCACCCACCCTGCTTTTCACCCCCCCCACCCACCCTGCTTTTCACCCCCCCCACCCACCCTGCTTTTCACCACCCCCCCCCACCCTGCTTTTCACCCCCCCACCCTGCTTTTCACCCCCCCCCACCCTGCTTTTCACCCCCCCACCCTGCTTTTCACCCCCCACCCTGCTTTTCAGCCCCCCACCCACCCTGCTTTTCACCCCCCCACCCACCCTGCTTTTCACCCCCCCACCCACCCTGCTTTTCACCCCCCACCCACCCTGCTTTTCACACCCCCCCCCCCACCCGCCCTGCTTTTCACACCCCCCCCACCCACCCTGCTTTTCACACCCCCCACCCTGCTTTTCACACCTCCCACCCTGCTTTTCACACCCCCCCACCCACCCTGCTTTTCACCCCCCCACCCTGCTTTTCACCCCCCCCCCCCTGCTTTTCACCCCCCCCCCTGCTTTTCACCCCCCCCCCCTGCTTTTCACCCCCCCACCCTGCTTTTCACCCCCCCCACCCTGCTTTTCACCCCCCCACCCTGCTTTTCACCCCCCAACCCTGCTTTTCACCCCCCCCCCCACCCTGCTTTTCACCCCCCCCCACCCACCCTGCTTTTCACCCCCCCACCCTGCTTTTCACCCCCCCCACCCACCCTGCTTTTCACCCCCCCCCCCACCCACCCTGCTTTTCACCCCCCCCCCACCCACCCTGCTTTTCACCCCCCCCCACCCACCCTGCTTTTCACACACCCCCCCCACCCACCCTGCTTTTCACACCCCCCACCCTGCTTTTCACACCCCCCACCCTGCTTTTCACACCCCCCACCCCTGCTTTTCACACCCCCCCCACCCTGCTTTTCACACACCCCCACCCTGCTTTTCACACACCCCACCCTGCTTTTCACCCCCCCCCCCACCCTGCTTTTCACCCCCCCAGCCTGCTTTTCACCCCCCCACCCTGCTTTTCACCCCCCCCCACCCTGCTTTTCACCCCCCCCCACCCTGCTTTTCACCCCCCCCACCCTGCTTTTCACCCCCCCCCCACCCTGCTTTTCACCCCCCCCCCCACCCTGCTTTTCACCCCCCCCCCCCACCCTGCTTTTCACCCCCCCCCCACCCTGCTTTTCACCCCCCCCCACCCTGCTTTTCACCCCCCCACCCTGCTTTTCACCCCCCCCCACCCTGCTTTTCACCCCCCCCCTGCTTTTCACCCCCACCCACCCTGCTTTTCACCCCCCCACCCACCCTGCTTTTCACCCCCACCCACCCTGCTTTTCACCCCCCCACCCACCCTGCTTTTCACCCCCCCCACCCTGCTTTTCACCCCCCCACCCTGCTTTTCACCCCCCCTGCTTTTCTCCCCCCCTGCTTTTCACCCCCCACCCTGCTTTTCACCCCCCCACCCTGCTTTTCACCCCCCCTGCTTTTCTCCCCCCCTGCTTTTCACCCCCCCACCCTGCTTTTCACCCCCCCACCCTGCTTTTCACCCCCCCCACCCTGCTTTTCACCCCCCCACCCTGCTTTTCACCCCCCCACCCTGCTTTTCACCCCCCCCACCCTGCTTTTAAAACCCTGCTTTTCACCCCCCCCACCCACCCTGCTTTTCACCCCCCCCACCCACCCTGCTTTTCACCCCCCCCCCACCCACCCTGCTTTTCACCCCCCCCCCCACCCACCCTGCTTTTCACCCCCCCCCCACACCCACCCTGCTTTTCACCCCCCCCTGCTTTTCACCCCCCCTACCCTGCTTTTCACCCCCCCCCTGCTTTTCTCCCCCCCTGCTTTTCACCCCCCCCACCCTGCTTTTCACCCCCCCACCCTGCTTTTCACCCCCCCACCCTGCTTTTCACCCCCCCACCCTGCTTTTCACCCCCCCCACCCTGCTTTTCACCCCCCCACCCTGCTTTTCAACCCCCACCCTGCTTTTCACCCCCCCACCCTGCTTTTCACCCCCCCACCCTGCTTTTCACCCCCCCACCCTGCTTTTCCCCCCCCCACCCTGCTTTTCACCCCCCCACCCTGCTTTTCACCCCCCCCCACCCTGCTTTTCACCCCCCCCACCCTGCTTTTCACCCCCCCCACCCTGCTTTTCACCCCCCCACCCTGCTTTTCACCCCCCCCACCCTGCTTTTCACCCCCTCCACCCTGCTTTTCACCCCCCCACCCTGCTTTTCACCCCCCCCCACCCTGCTTTTCACCCCCCCCACCCTGCTTTTCAACCCCCCCCACCCTGCTTTTCAACCCCCCCCACCCTGCTTTTCAACCCACCCCACCCTGCTTTTCAACCCCCCCCACCCTGCTTTTCAACCCCCCCCACCCTGCTTTTCAACCCCCCCCCACCCTGCTTTTCAACCCCCCCCCACCCTGCTTTTCAACCCCCCCCACCCTGCTTTTCAACCCCCCCCACCCTGCTTTTCACCCCCCCACCCTGCTTTTCACACACCCCCACCCACCCTGCTTTTCACACCCCCCCACCCACCCTGCTTTTCACCCCCCCCCCACCCACCCTGCTTTCCCCCCCCCCCCCCACCCACCCTGCTTTTCACACCCCCCCACCCACCCTGCTTTTCACACACCCCCCCACCCACCCTGCTTTTCACACCCCCCACCCTGCTTTTCACACCCCCCACCCTGCTTTTCACACCCCCCACCCTGCTTTTCACACCCCCCCCACCCTGCTTTTCACACACCCCCACCCTGCTTTTCACACACCCCACCCTGCTTTTCACCCCCCCCCCACCCTGCTTTTCACCCCCCCCAGCCTGCTTTTCACCCCCCCACCCTGCTTTTCACCCCCCCCACCCTGCTTTTCACCCCCCCCACCCTGCTTTTCACCCCCCCCACCCTGCTTTTCACCCCCCCCCACCCTGCTTTTCACCCCCCCCCCCCCACCCTGCTTTTCACCCCCCCCCACCCTGCTTTTCACCCCCCCCCACCCTGCTTTTCACCCCCCCCCACCCTGCTTTTCACCCCCCCACCCTGCTTTTCACCCCCCCCCACCCTGCTTTTCACCCCCCCCCTGCTTTTCACCCCCACCCACCCTGCTTTTCACCCCCCCACCCACCCTGCTTTTCACCCCCACCCACCCTGCTTTTCACCCCCCCACCCACCCTGCTTTTCACCCCCCCACCCTGCTTTTCACCCCCCCACCCTGCTTTTCACCCCCCCACCCTGCTTTTCTCCCCCCCTGCTTTTCACCCCCCACCCTGCTTTTCACCCCCCCACCCTGCTTTTCACCCCCCCTGCTTTTCTCCCCCCCTGCTTTTCACCCCCCCACCCTGCTTTTCACCCCCCCACCCTGCTTTTCACCCCCCCCCACCCTGCTTTTCACCCCCCCACCCTGCTTTTCACCCCCCCACCCTGCTTTTCACCCCCCCCACCCTGCTTTTAAAACCCTGCTTTTCACCCCCCCCCACCCACCCTGCTTTTCACCCCCCCCCCCCCACCCACCCTGCTTTTCACCCCCCCCCCCACCCACCCTGCTTTTCACCCCCCCCCCCCACCCACCCTGCTTTTCACCCCCCCCCCCACACCCACCCTGCTTTTCACCCCCCCCTGCTTTTCACCCCCCCTACCCTGCTTTTCACCCCCCCCCTGCTTTTCTCCCCCCCTGCTTTTCACCCCCCCCACCCTGCTTTTCACCCCCCCACCCTGCTTTTCACCCCCCCCACCCTGCTTTTCACCCCCCCACCCTGCTTTTCACCCCCCCCACCCTGCTTTTCACCCCCCCACCCTGCTTTTCAACCCCCACCCTGCTTTTCACCCCCCCCACCCTGCTTTTCACCCCCCCACCCTGCTTTTCACCCCCCCACCCTGCTTTTCCCCCCCCCACCCTGCTTTTCACCCCCCCACCCTGCTTTTCACCCCCCCCCCACCCTACTTTTCACCCCCCCCACCCTGCTTTTCACCCCCCCCACCCTGCTTTTCACCCCCCCCACCCTGCTTTTCACCCCCCCCACCCTGCTTTTCACCCCCTCCACCCTGCTTTTCACCCCCCCACCCTGCTTTTCACCCCCCCCCACCCTGCTTTTCACCCCCCCAGCCTGCTTTTCAACCCCCCCCACCCTGCTTTTCAACCCACCCCACCCTGCTTTTCAACCCCCCCACCCTGCTTTTCAACCCCCCCCACCCTGCTTTTCAACCCCCCCCACCCTGCTTTTCAACCCCCCCCCACCCTGCTTTTCAACCCCCCCCACCCTGCTTTTCAACCCCCCCCCACCCTGCTTTTCACCCCCCCACCCTGCTTTTCACACACCCCCACCCACCCTGCTTTTCACACCCCCCCACCCACCCTGCTTTTCACCCCCCCCCACCCACCCTGCTTTTCACCCCCCCCCCACCCACCCTGCTTTTCACACCCCCCCCACCCTGCTTTTCACACCCCCCCACCCTGCTTTTCACACCCCCCAACCCCTACTTTTCACCCCCCCCACCCTGCTTTTCACCCCCCCACCCTGCTTTTCACCCCCCCACCCTGCTTTTCAACCCCCCCACCCTGCTTTTCAACCCCCCCACCCTGCTTTTCAACACCCCCCACCCTGCTTTTCACCCCCCCACCCTGCTTTTCACCCCCCACCCTGCTTCCCCCCCCCCCACCCTGCTTTCCCCCCCCCACCCTGCTTTCCCCCCCCCACCCTGCTTCCCCCCCCCCCCACCCTGCTTTCCCCCCCCCCACCCTGCTTTCCCCCCCCCCCACCCTGCTTCCCCCCCCACCCTGCTTTCCCCCCCCCACCCACCCTGCTTTCCCCCCCCCCCACCCACCCTGCTTTCCCCCCCCCACCCACCCTGCCTTTCACCCCCCCGGCCCTGCCTTTCACCCCCCCGGCCTTGCATTTCACCCCCCCCCGTCTCTGCCTTTCACCCCCCCCGTCTATGCCTTTCACCCCCCCGCCAGCCCTGCCTTTCACCCCCCCACCCTGCTTTTCACCCCCCCACCCTGCTTTTCACCCCCCCCCACCCTGCTTTTCACCCCCCCCACCCTGCTTTTCACCCCCCCCACCCTGCTTTTCACCCCCCCCACCCTGCTTTTCACCCCCCCCACCCTGCTTTTCACCCCCCCCCACCCTGCTTTTCACCCCCCCCACCCTGCTTTTCACCCTCCCCACCCTGCTTTTCACCCCCCCCCACCCTGCTTTTCACCCCCCCCCACCCTGCTTTTCACCCCCCCCCACCCTGCTTTTCACCCCCCCCCACCCTGCTTTTCACCCCCCCACCCTGCTTTTCACCCCCCACCCTGCTTTTCACCCCCCCACCCTGCTATCCCCCACCCACCCTGCTTTTCACCCCCCCCCACCCTGCTTTTCACCCCCCCACCCACCCTGCTTTTCACCCCCCCACCCACCCTGCTTTTCACCCCCCCACCCACCCTGCTTTTCACCCCCCCACCCACCCTGCTTTTCACCCCCCCACCCACCCTGCTTTTCACCCCCCCACCCACCCTGCTTTTCACCCCCCCACCCACCCTGCTTTTCACCCCCCCACCCACCCTGCTTTTCACCCCCCCCCACCCTGCTTTTCACCCCCCCCCACCCTGCTTTTCACCCCCCCCCCCACCCTGCTTTTCACCCCCCCCCCACCCTGCTTTTCACCCCCCCCCCCACCCTGCTTTTCACCCCCCCCTCCCACCCTGCTTTTCACCCCCCCACCCTGCTTTTCACCCCCACCCTCTGCTTTTCACCTCCCCCCACCCTGCTTTTCTCCCCCCCCTTCTTTTCTCCCCCCCCCACCCTGCTTTTCACCCCCACCCACCCTGCTTTTCACCCCCACCCACCCTGCTTTTCACCCCCACCCACCCTGCTTTTCACCCCCCCACCCACCCTGCTTTTCACCCCCCCACCCACCCTGCTTTTCACCCCCCCACCCTGCTTTTCACCCCCCCACCCTGCTTTTCACCCCCCCACCCTGCTTTTCACCCCCACCCACCCTGCTTTTCACCCCCACCCACCCTGCTTTTCACCCCCCCACCCACCCTGCTTTTCACCCCCCCACCCACCCTGCTTTTCACCCCCCCACCCACCCTGCTTTTCACCCCCCCACCCTGCTTTTCACCCCCCCACCCTGCTTTTCACCCCCCCACCCTGCTTTTCACCACCCCCCCACCCTGCTTTTCACCCCCCCCACCCTGCTTTTCACCCCCCCCCCACCCTGCTTTTCACCCCCCCCACCCTGCTTTTCACCCCCCCCCACCCTGCTTTTCACCCCCCCCACCCTGCTTTTCACCCCCCCCACCCACCCTGCTTTTCACCCCCCCACCCACCCTGCTTTTCACCCCCCCACCCACCCTGCTTTTCACCCCCCCACCCACCCTGCTTTTCACCCCCCCACCCACCCTGCTTTTCACCCCCCCACCCACCCTGCTTTTCACCCCTCCACCCACCCTGCTTTTCACCCCCCCACCCACCCTGCTTTTCACCCCCCCACCCACCCTGCTTTTCACCCCCCCACCCACCCTGCTTTTCACCCCCCCACCCCACCCTGCTTTTCACCCCCCCACCCACCCTGCTTTTCACCCCCCCACCCACCCTGCTTTTCACCCCACCCACCCTGCTTTTCACCCCCCCCACCCTGCTTTTCACCCCCCCACCCTGCTTTTCACCCCCACCCTGCTTTTCACCCCCACCCTGCTTTTCACCCCCCACCCTGCTTTTCACCCCCCCCACCCTGCTTTTCTCCCCCCCACCCTGCTTTTCTCCCCCCCTGCTTTTCTCCCCCCCTGCTTTTCACCCCCACACCAAGCTTTTCACCCCCCACCCACCCTGCTTTTCACCCCCCACCCACCCTGCTTTTCACCCCCCCCCACCCACCCTGCTTTTCACCCCCCCACCCTGCTTTTCACCCCCCCCCCCCACCCTGCTTTTCACCCCCCCCACCCTGCTTTTCACCCCCCCCCCACCCTGCTTTTCACCCCCCCCCCACCCTGCTTTTCACCCCCCCCCCCCACCCACCCTGCTTTTCACACCCACCACCCACCCACCCTGCTTTTCACACACCCCCACCCTGCTTTTCACACCCCCCACCCTGCTTTTCACACACCCCCACCCTGCTTTTCACACACCCCCACCCTGCTTTTCACACACCCCCACCCTGCTTTTCACACACCCCCACCCTGCTTTTCACCCCCCCACCCTGCTTTTCACCCCCCCCCACCCTGCTTTTCACACCCCCCCCACCCTGCTTTTCACCCCCCCCCCACCCTGCTTTTCACCCCCCCCCACCCTGCTTTTCACCCCCCCCACCCTGCTTTTCACCACCCCCCCACCCTGCTTTTCACCCCCCCACCCTGCTTTTCACCCCCCCCCACCCTGCTTTTCACCCCCCCCACCCTGCTTTTCACCCCCCCCCACCCTGCTTTTCACCCCCCCACCCACCCTGCTTTTCACCCCCCCACCCACCCTGCTTTTCACCCCCCCACCCACCCTGCTTTTCACCCCCCCACCCACCCTGCTTTTCACCCCCCCAACCACCCTGCTTTTCACCCCCCAACCACCCTGCTTTTCACCCCCCCACCCACCCTGCTTTTCACCCCCCCACCCACCCTGCTTTTCACCCCCTCACCCACCCTGCTTTTCACCCACCCACCCTGCTTTTCACCCCACCCACCCTGCTTTTCACCCCCCCACCCTACTTTTCACCCCCCCCACCCTGCTTTTCACCCCCCACCCTGCTTTTCACCCCCCACCCTGCTTTTCACCCCCCCCACCCTGCTTTTCTCCCCCCCCACCCTGCTTTTCTCCCCCCTGCTTTTCTCCCCCCCTGCTTTTCACCCCCCCACCCTGCTTTTCACCCCCCCACCCTGCTTTTCACCCCCCCCACCCTGCTTTTCACCCCCCCACCCTGCTTTTCACCCCCCCCCCACCCTGCTTTTCACCCCCCCCCACCCTGCTTTTCACCCCCCCCACCCTGCTTTAAAACCCTGCTTTTCACCCCCCCCCCCACCCACCCTGCTTTTCACCCCCCCCCCCACCCACCCTGCTTTTCACCCCCCCCCCCCACCCACCCTGCTTTTCACCCCCCCCCCCACCCACCCTGCTTTTCACCCCCCACCCCCACCCACCCTGCTTTTCACCCCCCCCACCTACCCTGCTTTTCACACACACCCCCACCTACCCTGCTTTTCACCCCCCCCCCACCCACCCTGCTTTTCACCCCCCCCCTGCTTTTCACCCCCCCTACCCTGCTTTTCACCCCCCCTGCTTTTCACCCCCCCACCCTGCTTTTCACCCCCCCACCCTGCTTTTCACCCCCCCCACCTGCTTTTCAACCCCCCCCTACCCTGCTTTTCACCCCCCCCACCCACCCTGCTTTTCAACCCCCCCCTGCTTTTCACCCCCCCCTACCCTGCTTTTCTCCCCCCCTGCTTTTCTCCCCCCCTGCTTTTCTCCCCCTCTGCTTTTCTCCCCCCCACCCTGCTTTTCACCCCCCCACACCCTGCTTTTCACCCCCCCTACCCTGCTTTTCACCCCCCCCTGCTTTTCTCCCCCCCACCCTGCTTTTCTCCCCCCCACCCTGCTTTTCACCCCCCCACCCTGCTTTTCACCCCCCCCCACCCTGCTTTTCACCCCCCCCCCACCCTGCTTTTCACCCCCCCCCCACCCTGCTTTTCACCCCCCCCAACCTGCTTTTCACCCCCCCCAACCTGCTTTTCACCCCCCCCACCCTGCTTTTCACCCCCCCCACCCTGCTTTTCACCCCCCCACCCTGCTTTTCACCCCCCCACCCTGCTTTTCACCCCCCCCACCCTGCTTTTCACCCCCCCCACCACCCTGCTTTTCACCCCCCCCACCCTGCTTTTCACCCCCCATCCTGCTTTTCACCCCCCCCACCCTGCTTTTCACCCCCCCCACCCTGCTTTTCACCCAAACCCCACCCACCCACCCTGCTTTTCACCCCCCCCCCACCTACCCTGCTTTTCACCCCCCCCCCACCCACCCTGCTTTTCACACACCCCCCACCTACCCTGCTTTTCACCCCCCCCCCACCCACCCTGCTTTTCACCCCCCCCCCCTGCTTTTCACCCCCCCCTGCTTTTCACCCCCCCACCCTGCTTTTCACCCCCCCACCCTGCTTTTCACCCCCCCCACCCTGCTTTTCACCCCCCCACCTGCTTTTCACCCCCCCCCTACCCTGCTTTTCACCCCCCCCACCCACCCTGCTTTTCAACCCCCCCCCCTGCTTTTCACCCCCCCCTACCCTGCTTTTCTCCCCCCCCCCACCCACCCTGCTTTTCACCCCCCCCCCCACCCTGCTTTTCACCCCCCCCACCCACCCTGCTTTTCACACACCCCCACCCACCCTGCTTTTCACACCCCCCCACCTACCCTGCTTTTCACCCCCCCCACCCACCCTGCTTTTCACCCCCCCCACCCACCCTGCTTTTCACCCCCCCCCTGCTTTTCACCCCCCCCCACCCTGCTTTTCACCCCCCCCTGCTTTTCACCCCCCCCCTGCTTTTCTCCCCCCCCTGCTTTTCACCCCCCCACCCTGCTTTTCACCCCCCACCCTGCTTTTCACCCCCCCACCCTGCTTTTCACCCCCCCCCACCCTGCTTTTCACCCCCCCCACCCTGCTTTTCACCCCCCCCCACCCTGCTTTTCACCCCCCCACCCTGCTTTTCACACACCCCCACCCTGCTTTTCACCCCCCCCCACCCTGCTTTTCACCCCCCCCCACCCTGCTTTTCACCCCCCCCACCCTGCTTTTCACCCCCCCCACCCTGCTTTTCACCCCCCCCACCCTGCTTTTCACCCCCCCACCCTGCTTTTCACCCCCCCCCGCCCTGCTTTTCACCCCCCCCCCCCCAGCCCTGCTTTTCACCCCCCCCCCCCCAGCCCTGCTTTTCACCCCCCCCCCCCACCCCTGCTTTTCACCCCCCCCCCCGGCCCTGCTTTTCACCCCCCCCCCCCGGCCCTGCTTTTCACCCCCCCCCCCCGGCCCTGCTTTTCACCCCCCCCCCTGCTTTTCACCCCCCCCCCCCTGCTTTTCACCCCCCCCCCCCCGGCCCTGCTTTTCACCCCCCCCCCCGGCCCTGCTTTTCACCCCCCCCCCGGCCCTGCTTTTCACCCCCCCCCCCGGCCCTGCTTTTCACCCCCCCCCCCTGCTTTTCACCCCCCCCCCCCCCAGCCCTGCTTTTCACCCCCCCCCCCCCGGCCCTGCTTTTCACCCCCCCCCCCGGCCCTGCTTTTCACCCCCCCCCCCCCGGCCCTGCTTTTCACCCCCCCCCCCGGCCCTGCTTTTCACCCCCCCCCCCCGGCCCTGCTTTTCACCCCCCCCCCCGGCCCTGCTTTTCACCCCCCCCCGGCCCTGCTTTTCACCCCCCCCCCCGGCCCTGCTTTTCACCCCCCCCCCGGCCCTGCTTTTCACACCCCCCCCCGGCCCTGCCTTTCACCCCCCCCCCCCGGCCCTGCCTTTCACCCCCCCCCCCCGGACCTGCCTTTCACCCCCCCCCCCCAGCCCTGCCGGATCTAGCTTGGATCCCCTGCACATTCTAGGACATATTATCTGAGCACACACTTGCAGTCCCATTCTTGAGGGTGCTGTCTTTCAAGCGGGTCACACCTTGGGCATCCTACAACGTGACAGTGCTGATACCATGGGTTTCAAGCACATCTCAACCCTGGAACATGTAATGATAAGAGTACCGTGTAGATAATTCCAAGTTGGGGGTGCTGTCTATCAAACGATCAATACCATAGGCATATTATCCGTGTGCACGCAGCTGATACCATGGGTTTCAAGCACATCTCAGCCTTTGAAGTGAAGGGACTTGACTCTGATATAGTTAGTTCAGACACCTCTCAGATAAGCGAATGTCCCAGACAAGGTAACGAACGGCTCTGATACACTGAGTGCCCCTATTCACTTCTCAGTTAAGCAGTGGTGGGCTTGCAGTCATGAACTGGTTGCTTCCCACTTACAGTAGAGAGCACCCATGCTTGCAAGCAGTGGGAATACGTAGCTCAGACACTGCGACTGGCCCTCGCATCTCCTTCAGCATATATTCTCTTCTTTGGCTGTCCTGATTGCTGATCTCGGCAGCGCCTCCAAATGTATGATATGCATGCTACATGTGTACCAGTGCTGGTTAGCTCATCTGCTGTAGGCCAGGAAGCCTGATTCTCCGCAGATGATAATGGCAGCAGGACAGGCTGGCGGTCCATCAGTGCAGCGCGTCAATACTGCAGGGCAGCTGCCGGAGGCAGATATTATTCCCTACAGGAACCCCCTTTTCCAGTAATGATACAGAGATCTGGAATGGTTCACCTTTTATTTGGCATTCTCTTGCAAGAGATGTACTCTTTTACACTTGACAAATTATGGTACATCTTCCCTCACATCTTGCATACGGTCAATTCCCTGACTAGGCCCCCCAAAGGCTTGAGGCCCTTGAGGCTAATCACCACCACCTTACCCCCTGATGGGGTAAGGCAGACACCGACTTACTCACTGGGGAGCAGGCTACATCCTGAATCCTCTCTCTAAATTTTGTCAGGAGCCTCTTACATACCTGGGAGGAGTTAATAACCCTGCCCAAAACTGGGCAGGTTTAGAGGAGGTACCAGAGTCACACCACACTATGTGTGACCCATTAACACCCTCCAGGCATGACGCTCCCAACTGCCATCTAGCCTGCACCTGGCTATGGCAACTAATTATCAAGTGTGCCAACGGACTCACATCCTGGCCCATGTAAAGGAATTGAACCCTAGCATGCCTGCACTTACCAGGTCTTATATGCTAAGGCCGGGGAACACATAGCCAGGGGCACAAGGCTACACCCATTTAATGCAAGGTAAGATCTTTTTGCTTTTGCAGCTACTCTATGACATTGGGCACTATTGCTAAGCCTGCTGTCTACAAACACTCCTACAGTAAATCCTTCTCCATCAAGGATTGACCTAATTTTGACCCATTTGTGTAGCCCCCTTTCCCCCGTGTCTAAGGGAAACAACATGTGGTGAGTTACCTAAGTGGCTCACAAGAGACCTGATCCTTCGCTGCAGGGAGTCTGGGGTGATTACAGTCGATCTAATGACAGCGCCCCCACCTAGGAGGGAATCAAGCACTGTTGCATAACCCCTTCCCAGGAACACACAGTAAAAAATAATTATACACACGGTGATATAACAACTGATCTTTAGTGGTAACACATAACTAATAATGCAAACCATACTGGCCTCGTACGGCCGTACCCCACACTGCCCCACTGTCCTACCACCACCTTATCCATACCCTGGTGAGGTTCCCCCAAAGTACTGAGGTGCCCGGGGTACCTAACACCCCAGTGTCCACAGAGCCAAGCCCACCCCAAAATGTGTGGAGTAACGCTAACCACAGAATGTGTGTGTGGCCGTTGGTGCACTTGTAGAAGGTGATACCTGCCCGGGTGCTCTAGTACCCGGGTACCGCCGGCTGATGAAAGGATCCATCTGATCCAACGAAGACGTACGCCTCTGCGTGGGGGTGAACTCCTGTTGGAGTGTCTCACCTTTATGAGTCTCTCAGAATAGATGGTAGTCTGGTCCCAGACCACAGGCCTCAAGTCACCATGCGCCGTCTTCACTAGGTCCCTGACACCGTACTGTATACAGTAATGGGGAAGCGCCCCTATCTAAGGTCCTTCCCTGAAGCAACCACAATCTTTGGTAAGTCGGGGACTAGCTGAGACCTGAGGGGCACTCTAGGCCAAGTCTCAGGGCCACTGGCACCGGAGACACTTCATCACCCTTCTCTGTCCTGCTCACCACTGACGTGGTCCCTCTGAAGTGTGCCAATTGTATCTATCTTCGTGCAGAGATACAACAGCCCTATTGGCTGTATTCCCCACCTGAGGTGCAGCCCCTGAGACTGCTGGTAATTGTAGTTCCCCTTGGCGGAGCCTGTGTAATGGCCGCTGCAACTATTAGGCCACTGCGCATGTGCGAGCCTCACACTGAGCATGCGCGACTTCCAAAATGGTGGCTCCCACTAGCCGGGTGCGCCGCGCTAGCTCCAGTGACCCGTCGCCACTCTGGCTCCCAATCGCAGCGCTCCCTCATCCATGCCGGTCCCGCCCATCACTTCGGCGGAACCCGGCATCCACAGCACCAGCCGTAGCCTCCCCTTGTTTTACCAAGTCCAATTTGCTTCATTTTGTATACTAACCTCTTGTGTGGAACCGTATCAAAAGCCTTTGCAAAATCTAAGTAGACCACATCAACTGCATTACCCTGGTCTAAATTCCTACTTATCTCTTCAAGAAACTAAGAAGGATAGTTTGGCACGACCTATGCTTCATATATCCGTGCTGACTATTAATACTTATTTTGTTTCACATTAGGTAGTCCTGAATATTATCCCATACTAAACCTACAAGTAGCTTCTCCACTATTGATATCAGGCTTAAAAGTCTGTAATTCCCCGGTTGTGATCTAGCTCCACTTGTAAATATAGTCACCACATCTGCTTTACGCTAATCTTGTTTTACTGAACCCGTGGAAATGGAATCATTGAATATTAAATGTAATAGTTTATCAATAATTGAACCTTTTGGTGCAATCCATTGTTTCAGGTGCTTTGTTTACTTTAATTTGATCAGGCCTCCTTCTTCCTCAGTTAACAAATTGTTTGTTAATATACTGTACAAGCTTCCTCCTGTGGCACAATTATTGCAATTGATTCCTTCCTGGTAAATACAGTACACAAGCAAATAATTAGTTTAATACTTGTTTTTTCCTTATCTCCAATAATTTGCCTGCACATCTCCCACTGAAATGGTCTATATTTTCTTTTTTTATATTATTGTTATTAAAGTGCTTAAATAACTTTTTAAGGTTTATCTTACTCTCTATTGCAATCCTAAGGGTATACATTGATAAGTGTGCTTTTCTAACAATGTTTTAAAGACATTTATCTTCCACACTTTTTCCTGCAAAAATGTCATTCCAGTATATTCCTTGTAGATTATTCCTCAGTTTATTAAAATCTGCCTTTCTAAAACGTAAACCCATATAATATGTTTTTTGATCATTTATTTCAGATGAGACCATAATATTATCCCTGTTTCCCAAATGTTCCCATACTTTAATATTTGTTTTTACTTCTACATTGTTTGATATGACCCCCCCCCCCCCACAAAAAACACAGATGAGCAGCGCAACAGGGGATTGTGTAAGTAAAAATTAATGTATTATTACAGTATTATTACGCCATATCGTCAATGTTCCCATGTCTCTGGCTGGTAATTGCTAATTCATTAGTGGAGATGGACCACAACACCCAGTCCTGCAGGAAACGGGTTCTCAACAGCCTTGTGAAGATACATAGGGGCCTATTCTATAAGGCTTCATATACAAAATCGCTGGTCTGGCTACGCCGCCAGTTTTTTATTATTGCTATCACGGTATGCAGAAAGCCTCGATTACCTGTGATAGCAAAATTCCCTAAATGGGCGAGTAGCCGGCGACGTGAGGATCGCCTCTCTCTAAAGGGCTCACCCAGCGACCTGCAGCGATCTGTCCGGCGCATATCTCGCCAGCGATCGCAAGATTTTAATATACTGTACATTTTAAAACTAGTGGAGATGAGCAGGGGGTCTCTGGAGCATAACCGCATTGATTTCAGGTCCTGGAATCCCGAGATATAGGCCCTGCTATGGGGTGCCGGTATCTCCTATGCATTTTATTCCCACGGTCACGTATCTCAGGAAGCAGGGGATCCCCGGACCTGAAATCAACGCGGTTCTGCACCGGAGACCCCCTGCTCATCTACAGTAGTATTAAAATTTATATTAAAACGGCTTCATTACCTTAGCGTCTAGCCGCTAAGGCAATTAAGGGGTTAAACCCCAATAGCCTGTTTCTCGGGGCAGAGGGGGTGGATGAAGGGGGTAGTAGTCCCAGGGTGGGTGCTTAGGCCTGGCTGATAAGTTGCGGGAGGAGTTAACTCTTCATTACCTTAACGGTCCTCACGGGTTCTGGGGCATTCAGGGTACACTTCCGGACTGCTGCCTGTTCACTCAACGCGTTTCGCTGGCTCAGCAGCTTCGTCAGGAGTTCGAACTCCTGACAAAGCTGCTGAGCCAGCGAAACGCGTTTAATCCAGGCAGTCCAGAAGTGTACCCTGAATGCCCCAGAGCCCGTGAGGATCCATTCTGTGATCGATCGCTAAACCGGAAGTGACGCGACGGGCCGGACCGGAAGTGACGTGACGCAACTCCGGGAGTGGGGTGGATGGCAAACGCTGAATCTGCGCATTGATTTCTATGTGTCTATGCACATGATGCTCATATGAGTGCATTATTTATTGCTTTTACCAATACATTGATAGTGAACATAACAATGTTGCACTAAAGGTGTCATTCTTTCTATCGAGGGTTTGCTCTGCTGACACCAGAGAGTTTATATCAAGCAAGACCTCTCTACATACTGCTGAGTCCACATCATTTCATCCATTACTATCAACTGCTGAATTTAAACTGGGAGAATGTGAGTTCCCAATCAGGATTCCTGTATAGATTGCTTTTTTCTGTTTGAGGCATATTACACTATTATATATTTTTTCTTCTATATATGGTGACACCTGCGCTCCCCACAAGCTTCCCCCCACCAGTCAAGATAGCAGAAACTGGATCTTCTCCAAAGAGGGTTGAGCAGCAAAGTTCGCCATTAATATATATATTTTCATGATTTATGAGCACTTTGATTATTGATATTAATCACTATTTATTTATTAATTATATATCACACTCATTAGAAGCACCTCATTTTTTGTTTTACACTCTCCCCAGCTTCACGCCAACTTTTCCTGACGTGAGGATTTTGGGGAAAAACTCGCTGTTCTAGAGCCACGATTAGCCTCAATAAACTAATCGAGGTACTGGAATTGCACGAGTTTCAGAACCTGCCGATAAGTGGCTTATCACCGCTCACTGGGTGATGTGTTTCGGACGGCTGAAAAAATTGGCGATTCATGCATTATCGGCAATTTATGGAGGCTTACAGAATAGCAGTAGGCATTGTGGCTGAAAAGGCCTCAATTAGTGGGTTATCGAGGCTTATAGAATACACCCCATAGTGTCTGACATATCAACGGGCTCAATAGATGGTCACTACGCTTGTCGCCTCATGCGCTTTGTCTGGGGAACACATTCAGGCTATATACTGTATAGGGCAAATCAAAACGATGTCACATGATGACTAATTGATTCTCATTACAAAAGAAATGTGCCAGGATCGCACAACACATTCATACTGTACATAGGGAATTAAAAAAACATCAACAATGCTAAAAATATAATAAAATAAAACAAAAAACAAGGACAAATAATAATAAGTGAATAATAAGAGTAGTAATAATAATAATTACGATAATTATAATAATAAAAACAAAATAAATAATTAAATACACAAGAAAATAATAAAATTAAAAATACAAAAAATAATGAATAATGGTAAATCCTAAATAAATTAATAATACTAATAATAATAAATATAAATAAGTGTATAAATAAAAACAAGAAATAATTAAACATAACATTAATAATATAAAACACAAAAGGCATAAGGCAGCACAACAAACATACAGTAGTACAAATAGTATTAAAATAGAAAAAGCATTGACCATCATTTAAATAAAGGAACCAAATCAAGCATTTAATTAAGACCCTGAGGGTTTTGGTTTTGGAATGTAAAATTTTTAAATGGTTCTGTCTGCAATAATTTGAGGTCTCTATTGTCTCCTCTAGGGTCTTTAGGTACAACTTCAAGGCCCCTGAACCACAGACCATCCGTATTACCTAAATGGTGGTCAAGAAAATGTATTGCTAAACCGTGTACCCTTTTACCTTAATTGATAAGGCGCTTAGCATTCTTAATGCCATTAATATACGCACCCATGTATGTTTTTAGAGTCCTATTGGATTTACCAATATACTGCGACCCGCATGGGCAAGTGATCATGTACACCACAAAATTGGAAGGATAGTTTATAAAACTTGAAACTTAAAATTCTTGACCAGTGGTCGCTGCTTTAATCAGCTTATCACATGCCATGTATTACACATTACACAATGTCCACAGGAAAAGTTACCCACTTGCCTCTGCAGAAAATTGCTACCCTATAGGTTAGTAACGGGCCCCTTAAGAGCACTAGTAGCAAGAATATTCTTAATATTGAGCATTTAAAAAGAAACCACTTTTGGTTTGTCCGCCAAATTACCGTTAAAAATAGAGCCCATTTGTAACAATTTTCCTAATTTGGGAGTCCTCTTGAGTGTTTACAGTGTTTGGTTACAAAGAATGGCCTTTGAGATGTATCTAGATCTTTGGTTCTAGCCTTGGGGCCTCATGCAGTAAGCGTTGATAAGGGAAATATGGCCATGTTATAGCCAAAATTGGGTTTGAGATTCAGTAAGCGCCGATAAGTGCTTCATATCGCCAGGTTTCGGAGCCGATAATTTGGTTATGGCCAGTCGCCTGCCGATAAGCCTGTTTTCGACACTGATCGCCACTTTTTTAAATCGGCTGGATTCAACAAAAAAAAACAGCTTATCGGGGCTGATCGGCACTACGAAATTGAGATGTTATGGCCGATTTCTCCCGCCAACTAAAGTTGGCAGTTTGGACGGGAGAACGATCGCTAAGGCTGAGAAAAAAAACATCTTCTGTACATCAATGGAAGTCAATGGAGCGGGGACGTATAACAGTATAGTACTGTTTACGTTTCATTGCTCACAATACAAGGGGGATTTGCATTACAGTGTGGGGGCATTCCCTGCATTGTGTCACAGCTGATGTGTCTTATTTGCATAACATTCGACTTTTACATGTTTTCAGCATTTGCGGGTCACATTACTCATCATGTGATGATGTGGCAAGGGAAAATACTATACTACACTCTTAAAGGAGAACCTCACATCATATCACACATTTTACTCAACTCAGCGACAATTATTTACATGATGTCACACATGTCACACATGTCACTCATACACAGTATATTCATCTTCCTTTACATTACACAATGCTTGTAATGTGACACGCATCTTTAAACGTTCATGTACATCTGTCTTCTCATGTTTACATATACTTTTGGGTCCTCCCTATTTTCATGACGTCACTTATTGGACGCTCAATCACATTGCATGTTTACATTGTAACCGTTGCATTACAAGCACTTCAACCTAACTTATACACACATGTACAGTAATTCATCATTGGGACACCTTGTAAACTCATTCTATACCAACTATCCTCCTTACACAAATGCATGCATATGCACACGACTATTCATTGTTGCCAACATGTCACAATAACATGGATAATTACACATGTTACACAAAACTTTTCCCACGTCAATCTCAGCCTTTTTGTCTCATTACATGACTGACTCTTGCGTTCACAAGTGTTACATGCATTGCACATGCAACTATTTATTTGCAAGCAATCTTTGTACAAAGCTTCACGTCACATCATTGCCAAATATCATCATTCCCTGCAGAATACACACAACAAATACTTAGAACAACAAGTGCACACAGCTTGCCACAGAAGTACTTTATTATGTTAATGTAACACCTTGCATTTTACTATGTCACCTGACATCATCACATACCTATTTAAAGGACGCACATTACCTGCTCATTCACAGCTACTCATTTCAAAATGTTGCGAATGTTTAGGAGACGGAGGAACATTCTTTTCTATGACATGCTTGATGATGAAGACAATCATATAGGGCAAGGGAGGGACACACCGAGGGACAGTGACAGTGACGCGGATACGACAGGGACAGGGAGAGGGACAGGCCGAGGGACAGGTAGAGGGACAGGAGATCAGAGGAGAAGACAGAGGAGACAACTTGTGCCTCGTCCGCGTCTGTACAGGGAGAGAACCCTGTTAGATGGGATGAGTGAGGAGGAGATTGTAAGTCGCTATCGTTTGAGTTCAGCAGCAATCTTAGCTCTTTATCAGGAGATAAGGGGGGATTTAGATTTTTTCACAGCCAGAGGTCGTGCAGTCCCTGGGCTTGTTAAAATGCTGTGCTCATTACATTATCTTGCTTCCGCGTCATACCAGACAACTGTGGGCATAGTGGGCGGGGTCTCGCAATCTACATTCTCGCGGGCCTTGACCCAGTTTCTCTATGCACTCAATAGACGCGCTAGGAATTATATTCATTTTCCTACAGAGGCGACAGAGTGGCTGGAAGTCAGGACTGGCTTTTATAATATAGCAGGGATACCATGTGTGCTGGGTGCAATCGATTGCACACATGTTGCTTTGATTGCACCTAGTCAGAGTGAGCATGTGTACCGCAATCGGAAGCACTACCATTCACTCAATGTACAGGTGGTATGTGATGCCACGATGAGGATAATGCATGTGGTACCCAAGTTCCCTGGTTCCAGTCACGATTCCTCTATCCTGAGGAACTCTTCAGTCTTCCATGCGTTCGAAGAGGGACATTTTGAACCTGGTTGGCTGCTGGGTGAGTACATATTTACATGTTCTAACACAAAACACATGTTGATTTAGGAATGTTGGCATTGTACAATTTGATCACTAATGTCAGCTTATGTGTGCTCCATTCATTATAGGTGACTCAGGATACGGAATTAGGCCGTGGCTCTTGACTCCGGTGCTAAACCCTCAAACTGAAGCAGAGGACAGGTACAATGCAGCCCATATATCTACAAGATCTGTTATAGAGAGGACATTTGGCCTACTCAAGACCAGGTTTAGGTGTCTGGACAGAACTGGTGGGGCTCTTCTATACAAGCCTCAAAAAGTGTCTGATATTATCCTTGCCTGTTGCATTTTGCACAATGTTGCACTCAGGCACAATGTACAGTCAGACCTAGCTGAGGCTTTGGTAGACGAGCATCCCACCCATGTAGCTGCTGAAAATGAACAAACAGCCAGTGGTGGCCAGACACGACAGAATCTCATCAATTCATTTTTTTCTTGTAAGTACAAACTCATATGTTCCTAGTACTACTTTTATAGTTTAATTATGTTATATTAACAATAATGTTTCTTTATATAACCTTCTGTTAGGACACAGATGAATATGGGTTGCACACCTTTCTTTTCTCTGCTGTGTGCACAAAGGGATGTGGCACCGGTATGTTATTGTTGCACAGGTTATATAATCCCTCTTCAATTGTACTTTAGTTGTGTGTATGTGAATACAACTTGGGTAACAAAGCAATAATATTTTAGCATTGTGTTATTCCTTATGCTAAGACAAAACACATATTATGCCCATAATCATTCATGCTTCTAGTATGCTTACATACAATGTTATTGGTGCAGTGTAACATGTACATCCATATGATGTGTACACCAGGCTGATTTACATTTTGAATGTCATGAAATATACATGGTGTTGTACATTTAACACCAAATACACACTTTGCTGTGTTGTTTACGGTACTGAAGATGGCATGTCAATGTTTGCAATTTATATATTGTTCCTTTGCATTATAGGTATATCTCCAGTATGACTGATCATGGTATGTATATTTGCTGACATCTCTCATAAGATGTGGCTACCTCAATCTTCCTATAATTATTGGAACTAAAAACCCAACATATTGGTTTAAACACAAATGTTACATATATGTACTTTCTGTATCATGTATATGCATTTAGCTACTCTTGAGCTTTCATGTGCATTGTATTACAAAATGATTACTCACATTTCATCACATTTTATGTAGGTTTCCTTATAATTTCCATTAATGTAATATAGAGGTGGTTGGAGAAAAGGGGATAACTGTACTTATTTGTTTACTTACGGGAGCACATTCATCACTAGCATAGACACACTTTTTAAGACAACTGTTTGTGTCTCTATCAATTGGTGTAGGATCCATGTATAACACCGACAAATGATAACACCAGCTTTATTATGGTAGCTTATATCATCATATTGACTATACTATGTATTTCTAAACGATTAATAAACACAGTAAACTATAGTTAGTTAGGTTAATGAAATATACACAGAAACGTACTTCATAACATGATGGTGATGTCATATTCAGAACATCATGCATTGGAGGGGACCATAACATCTGGCCACTAACATTATTTGCTACAGTCCCAAACCATTTTATCTACATACCCATGTAACAAGAGATTTTAAAAATAAATGGCTACTTGGTTGTAAGTGTCCTTTACATTGGGAGAAGGAGTGGCTCACTGAGTAAAGACACACACTGGCACTGATAGTTTGAAGCAGGGGAGTCTGGTTCAATTCCCGGTGTGGGCTCCTTGTGACCTTGGCCAAGTCACTTTATCTCCCTGTGCCTCATGCGGCAAAAAAACATTTGTACGTTCCACGGGCCAGGGACCTCAGGCTGAAACATGTGTCTGTAAATCGCTGCGTACAACTAGCAGCCCTATACATGAACATGCTCATATTATTATTATTATTGTTACATAGTTTCGACAGTCATACGTTCCATTACATATTAGAATACACAAATGTGTTAGCAGAGTGGGAATGGTTGTTATATATAAAACACACCATGTCATAAAATGTTAGTAGTCATTAAAGAACACTCAATAAAAATTCATGAGGCACTCTTTTGCAACATCATTATGTTAATTAAGTGCTTATGCAATATAGGCATAAGGGTATCACATTTTTAATTGTTTGTTAATAAGCGCTGCAAGCAATATAAAATTAGTTCCATATGTAGTATAGTAGTCGGTGGCTCCTCCTCACAATCATCTCATATAAAGGTAGACTCTTCTGAAATCATACATTGATCCGATTGTATCTTCCCCGACATCTCTGAAATACAGCAAACACATGATGGTCAAAGATGGCACCTTACTAGATATGCATCCGTGACAACGCGTTACGCAGCTCTATATGATTGTGTAGATACACACGTCACTCACTTATATGTTAGAAGTAAAACTGTTCATCAGTATGTAATGTTTCTTTAAATTTGTAGCAGGCATAACTATGTATAAGAAGTGAACGTTGCCTGTATACTGAAAGATGTGCGCGCACATCTTTGTGTGCGCACGCACTTCACGCTTGGCTCCACTAACTGTTAGCGCATGCGCAAAACAAAGCGTACGTTGTGCGTTCAATACATGTTGAAAATACCAGTAAACATAACATCTTTATTTCAAATACAATGAAGACGAAACTACATTCGTTCTAAACGAGTACATCTGTATTCTTTTTAAACAGACGTGTTTGAACAGAAAGCACGGCCGATAACACAATGCGCAAATGCAATACGTGTGACGTCATGTTAAGCCAGCGTGAAACGCACGCTAACACTCCTCCCACTCAATTAACATTCGGCTAACGCCCAGGGTACGCCTACAAACACTGAGCCGCACGCATCACACACTGCAGTTACCGTTACTATAACAAAACATGACAGCCAATAGGCTTTGAGGCGCGCACGTCGCTTGGGGGCGGGACTTACATCACTAATCCTTTTTAAGGACGCCTTGGCCCATGACAAGGGTCCCACGTCATACGTGGTGGACCCGGTTTTCAATGTTGTAGATGTTGCATGATAACAAAACAGGTATGTGTTAGAGTAATGGTAAAATGTTGCTAATATGTTTAAAGGGATAGGAAAGTACGTATATTTATTCCGTCAGCAATGTGTACTACTCTTTCAGGTCCTACTATATTGTATTAGGAAACAATTTGTTTGTGATCGCTACATGTTATGCAGTCTGCAATGTTACGCTGTATCCACGCATTGAAAGTGAAAATGGTGGTTACAAAAAAAAAAAAAATTTAAACGCAGAGTCAACGCATAACGATTGTTATATTTACCATTCTTCTAGAATTAACTCTTCGCCTGGCTGCAACTGGTCGCTCCAGAAATGCAAGCCATTTTCATCCACGCTTAACCCAACCGCTGAATCCAGTATGGCACATATCTCCTCCAGGATGCGCTCATAGGAATCGCCACTGCTTTCTTCAAATAATTGGTCGGGAGGTAGGTTCATTTCTTCCGGTTCCCATTCCAATGCAATTTCAGCTGAAAGGCTTGGTACATAATCATAGTACTTTTGTTCTTGTACAATGTGGGTTTCAGGAATGGAGGCTGCAGATATTGCAGCACGTATCGATTCAAACGGATCAGTAGTAGCGGATACATTGCTATTGCCATTAGGAATAAATATGCCTTTCACGACAATATAAGTGCCGTCTTTCAGGATAAATTGTTTTTCCGGGGCAATCTTCCAGAAACCATAGGTGTGTTGTAGCTTATCCTGGTCACGTTCAAAAAAGTCATTACTTGATAAAGTGAATCTTATTGAGGAATTAAAATTCCGTGCATGCTTACGGTCTTGGTAATAAGGATATTTTGCTCGAATGAAATCATCGATTTGGCGTGTGCTTGCTTTCTGTCCGCGACTGTTCAAGATGGCTTCACAGATCATGTACTTATACCCTAAAAGGGGATTAATATTGTTAACGAATTCATCAGCCATGTCTGAGTAGCACAAAAGCTGTGTGCAGGTCTGTGTTATTTGCTCATCAAAATGAATGTGCTGAATGGCTAACAAACTCCTGTTTTTCCTTGTCAAGGTCAACAAAAGTAACTACTTTGACTCCTTATTTCAAACGCCAATTGGATTTGTTTGTCTAATTGGGTTAACAGTTGTGGTTCGTGATATGGGACTGTGGGAGAAACATTTCTCCTTCTTTTATCTCGTTTGTGAAAAACATCCCTAGACTGTGAATGCGTTCACATAGTGTTTTTTTGAAAACTAACAAAGACCAGTGTGTGAAAATATTTCTTAGCCAGGCATATCAGTAAAAACACACCTGCAAAAAGAAATGTTTTTTCCCCGCTTACATTTCTGTGTGTATGTGAAAGTCTGGTTAACTCCCTGTCTGCATGAGTTTAAATACGTGTGTATATATATATATATATATATATATATATATATATATATATATATATATATATATATATATATATATATATATATATATAAATATATCTCTTATAAAAATATATATATATTTATATATAATATTTTTTTTTTTTTTATATTGCAGGAGTACACACAACATTGATGGCATTAAGTATACCTTGTATGAAACCTATTTAAATGGTGAGAAACATGATTGAATTAAGTAATAAACATTTGTTTAAGCACAATACTGTTAGAGTCTCATACTTAGGATATTTCTCAAACATTAGGCCTGTATTATTAAAATAGTGTGCTTTCACAAGGAAGCATGAAGTGTATTAGTTTGTGTATACCAGTTTATATAGTACTATATATATATATATATATATATATATATATATATATATATATATACACACATATATACACATATATATACACATATATATACACATATATATATACACATATATATACACATATATATACACATATATATACACATATATATATATATATATACACACTCACACACTCACACTCACACTCACTCAGTGTGTGTGTGTGTGTGTGTGTGTGTGTGTGTGTGTGTGTGTGTGTGTGTGTGTGTGTGTGTGTGTGTGTGTATATATTATTATACATTCTGAGATGTTATAGAAACGAACACACAACTGATTAAAGGACAAAATTACAATGGCCAAGCAAGGCAAAGGTAAGTAATAATTTACACATAATCCTGCTGTACACGTACAAGAAAGATGTTTGCACTTACTTAGGTGTTTTAATAATTGCATGTGACTAATATGCATATGCAATTCTTACATCAATTAACACACCCAAATGCAATGTTTTGCTGCAAAGTCAATGGCAGCTTCTCTAAACTTAGCAACTGGCTCCTGGTGGACCATTACTGAACAGACGATTACAACATAAATATTTATAACACAATTAATTATGAGTGTTAACATTTCCAAAACTTCACGTGTACAAGAACATAGTTGAAAGTTTGGAAACAACACAGTCTTCAGCATACATACAATAGTAATTAGATAATCTGAAGTCAACAAAACAAGGCCAAAGACATATTTTCTGAATTATAACATTTATTTTTTTTGTTCCTTTTGCGAGCGAGTAACAGGCCTGCTTGTTGTCTCTTGAATTTTCCTTTTTCTTTTGCCACCAACTTTAGGCACAACAGAGCCACTTTGAGTGGCCTCTGGCACTTCACGGGCAGGGCTTGTGGCCAGTGACTGTTCACCTACGGGGCTTGTGGCCAGTGACTCACCTACAGGGCTTGTGGCCAGTGACTCACCTACAGGGCTTTTGGGCAGTGATTCACCTACAGGGCTTTTGGGCAGCGATTCACCTACAGGGCTTTTGGGCAGCGATTCACCTACAGGGCTTTTGGGCAGCGACTCACCTACAGGGCTTTTGGGTAGTGACTGTTCACGGACAGGGCTTGTGCCCAGTGACACATGTGAGCAAGTTGGTAGACACTGCACAAGTGATGGTTGGTCTGTTTCATGTGTGTCTTGTTTTGTTTTTGTCGCCTCCTTTGTAGGTGTCTGCTGCTGAATTTGTACAGATGGCAGCGGTAGGATGTCATCAGGAACCTGCACAGCAATGTCTGCTACTTGACCGGTAACATTTGGGCCTGGTGAATGAATATCAGATGAATGTGGTGAAAACTGACCTGCATGAACAGATCCTGGCTGGGAGGTGTTGAATTGTGGTACATTAGTCATTCTCCAGTAATTAGCTTGTGTTTGCTGAACAACTAATGCTTCGAATGAGGTGTTGATTTTTTGCAACTGTTTAGGCACTTCAATGAAGACTCTGTGGAGATGTGCCAATTGTGATACTGTTTCTTCCTGCAGTCCAATCATCCTTTCCAGCACTGTCATCATGTCTGAATGGCGACGATTTTCTGCGTCCACTATTTTTCCCTCTGAAGCTACAATTGCATCGTATGTGGAAGTTGATGGACGATTTGGCGGTACAACAGTTTCTATTGGCACCTCTTCATGGTCACATGATTGTATTTCAGTCTCTTCTGTGGCGTCATCCTCATCATACTCATCATCCTCATCACCATGATGTTCTAAAAAGAAATGTACACATTATTAAATGGCATGTTAATGTATGCTGTGTTACTATGTAATTGTACTGTGTCCTAAGTAACACCTAACATGTTAGCATACGTTTTATAACCTCATTAAAAACTACCTTGACTTACGAATAATGTTTGGACTCAGTATGAAATATGAATGAATGAAAAGTTGCTCTAAACTCAGAAGTCCTACATGATAATTAACATCACTAACACAATACATGTTGCCTTACACTTAATTTTCACTGACACTAAGTAATCCTATTTAAAGAAGATGTGCAAAACAAATAATGCACATGACAACATAACATATAGAAGAGCACATATTATATGGCCAGCAAATGATACACTCACCTTCTAGTAGTGTTGAGCTGGCTGACCCAGGTGAAGACACTTGTTCCATCTCAGGTGACACATGTCCTCCAGGGGCAACTATATATAACAATAACATAAGTTTTACATTTACATGTGTAAATATTGAACAAACACTTATTGTATGTTCTGTATTTATGATTAACTAACAACATCAGTTCCTTAACCGAAAATGTGTGTGAAAGTGAACATAAATAGTTGTAATAACACTGTACATGCCTGTGTACTTAGAATTTTTGAGTTCCCTAACATACAACATACTATGTTTCTGCAGTAATGCGTGAGGATAAATAGATTAAATGAGTACATAAAAATCATATGTTGTGTAGTGATATCAGTATCATAATGTACATAACTATCATGAGATGACCATTCACAATGGTTATCATGAAGGTGGTCATATTGCAAAAAGTGTTGTTTTTGGTAGAGGATATGTGTGGTACATTAATCGAAGATGTGGCACACCTGAATGTGGCTGTGACTCAACAAGACAACACATGCAGTGTGTGATAATGTGTCTTTGATAGTAGTTCAACTATAGATATGAGTGAACTAATGTGTGACGTACGCTTTGATAAGTAATGAGTTGTTGGGGCATTTAGTAGCTAGAGTTAAGCTTTCAAATGAGTGTGATTAACTTCAGTTGTGCTATTCAGGTTGTAAGAAAGGTATTCCCTTCCCCAAAAAGCCTAATCAGCCACACCTTTCAATGACTTGAAACAGGTGCAAATGGTGTGAACTAAGTTGACCGTGAAATGAGGCTGTAATTAGTGTGTGTGCTGAACCCCACCCCCTCTGTTGAAGTGTATGCTGTGATGAGATATTAATTGCAGCTGCTTTAACACAATGGTAGATGAGCTAAGTAGTCATCTGCAGTGTTTAAGTTATGAAAACAATGACATAACATATGATACGTGTGCCTCATTATGCTGTCTGTATATGACATAAAGCAAAAATGGACCTTTTCATAAGCAACTATAGATGTGTTAGTGCCAGTGATGTTTGTAGGCCGTTACATGCAATTTCTTTGATGCATGCTTAAAATAGGCAGTAATGTCATGTTTGTCGGAGTAAAATCAATAAAATACACAATAATATGATACATATTTCTGTTCTGTACCTGTAGCTACTAATAATTTCTCATGAACATGTGTTACACGTGTACTACCCTGTTGTTCCCCATCTTCGCCCACCATCAATTGCTTCCACTGCAGCTATGCATTTTGGGAATTCACATGTAAATGAGCACGCAATGGCACGTGCTATATTAGTTACTGCTTTTAGTAGGACTACTACATATATGTCTATTTTGAGATATATATATACAGAATCAGACATATACATATATAGATGCAGGTATGCTTATATTGTGAAGACAGTATAAAAAGCAGTGTAAATATGCAAAATAACTGTAAGCAACGACACGCCTAGTACAGTAATATTTATCACCTGCTGGAAATTGTGACGGATAAATTCCAATGTCACGGTCACCAGCCAAGCCTTCCACGACGACGGTAAGTAATTTTGGCCGAAGCAGCTCCTCCAATGGAGTCAATATGAGACGTTGTGGTGTGGGCCCACCTCCAGTGCCAGTAGCATGCACGCGTTGGTCTTGTATTTTCTTTTTCAATTTGGACCTAATATCATCAAATCTTTTCCGACAATGATACTTGTCCCTGACACTATTCCCACAGGCATTGACACCAATGACTATTGTGTCCCACATTTCTTTTTTGCTTGCTGCACTTGTCCGCCCTTGAAAAACATATAAAAGATATGAGGTAAATTAATAATAATATAAGCACCAGTTTCCTACACTGCTAGCTGTTCCAAGAGATAGCAAACATGCTGTTTTATGTGTAATATGTGCAGCACATGAGCATTCACTACTAAACCTATACATGTAAGCAAGGTTGCATTCATATTGTATGCAGTTCTGGCAAATTGACCGGCTGTGTTTATTTGTCCTTGTAAGGCATGATAAAAAGCTGTGTTTCCACACTAATGAACATAGAAAGATATTGTGTACCCATATTTGCATATGAACAAAACTCAGATGACCTAGGATCACATGTATTTGAATAATAAATGTAAAGTTACACTTACCTACTAAATGTCCATAGAGACTGTCATAGTGCTCCAGAATGCCAGTGACAAGAGCCCTATTTTCCTGGTCATTGAAGCGAGGATTACGTGGCTTCTCCACACGTTTTTTCCGAGCAGGTTTAGGGTCAGAGCTTGGCTGGTGCTGACTGGACTCTCCTTCTTCCAATGGAAGAGCCTCCAAAAGCTGGCCACCAGCAAGCACGCCACCACCAGACACCCCATCAGCAACTGCGCCACCAGCAGCACTCCCAGCACCAGCACTCCCACTCCTAGCACCAGCACTCCCACTCCTAGCACCAGCACTCACACTCCTAGCACCAGCACTCACACTCCTAGCACCAGCACTCCCAGCACCAGCACTCCCACTCACAGCAACAGCACTCCCACTCCCAGCACCAGCACTCCCACTCACAGCAACAGCACTCCCACTCCCAACAACAGCACTCCCACTCCCAACAACAGCACTCCCACTCCCAGCAACACCACTCGCAGCACCAGCACTCCCACTCCCAACAACAGCACTCCCACTCCCAGCAACACCACTCGGTGCACCAGCAACATCACTCCCCTGAACAGAACGTTCACTCCGACGCGTACTCGCACGAGTAGCACTCCCACTCCCACCAGCATCACTCTTCCCACGCTTTGCGGGCATACTTCCAGCACTCACAAAAAACAGACAAGAAATGTACAGGCAATCACACGACCCACTTCCACATATAAAACAAGACAAAGATGTAAACAAAACAACAAAGGACAAAGCTCACCCAATACACAACAAGTCTCTCAGTCAATATGCAAATCTTCAATCGTCCAGCTCTGTGCGTCTCTCTCTCTCTCTCACTCCCAACAACACAGAGAATGATTAGCAGTACACGTTGCCTTTAAATATGGCGCGCAATCAAAAACATGCTTGTTTCGCCTGATTCAGCAAGATTTGTGATTGTGCAACCTAACAGCACCCCGCCACGCACGCCGATACACCTGTGTGTGATCGGCTCATCATCGTGAGAGTGGGCGGATTTGTTTTCTGGTTGATTTTGAATGTATTCGGCACTTACTGCATACGGAGAGGGAAAGACGCCAATAACATGACTAATCGATAAGCTTGCCGATTTCACATAATCGTCGCTTACTGCATGAGGCCCTTGGTGTTTAAAGGGACCTAAGTGATAACTTTCATCTTTTATCAAAAACTGATTGTACTGTACAACAGTAGGATCATATCCTTCTCTAAAAATCTCGGCATTAAGATATTAGATTGTGCCACCAAATGTTCATTTTTTTTAGCAGTTTCTTCTCATTCAGGGAAACTGCCCATATGATACAGTATGTTATCAAGCCATTTACTAGAATGATTACTTTTTGATTAAGGTACAGCCGCGGCCCCTTTAAACCTCCAACATCCCCGTAAAAATTCGGGGATGTTTTCCGTTTCTAACGGACTTGGCCGCGCGTCAGCCGCATTTCCCGTTCAGCGCTAATGGCGCTTAACATTGAAAGCGCCCGCGGCACCGAAAGTGACGGAAAAATCGCGGGGAAACGGCCGCAGGAGATTAAAGGCGGCCGCCACTGTACACTATGAGTTGATATCTACAGATTTGAAAAAAAAGTTTGATTTTATAATTTCATTATCTTCAATATAAAGACAGAGGTCTAGAAAATGGATTTTTCTAGCATGGTTTTCCCCACTCAAAACTATATTCTTCTCATTGGAGTTGAGAAACAACAAAACCTGTCATCTCGACAGTCATGACAGTCAAAACCTGTCATCTCGTCATAGGTTGATCTCGATGGACATGTCTTTTTTCAACCTCACCTACTATGTACAGTAAGTGTACATATGTCCAGATCCTAATACCTCCTCTTCCCACTATTTTTCGACTATGCATTAAAATCTCTGGTGCGAAGAATCCTGACTTCCCCATTCCTATGTACTAACAAGCCCTCTGCAAAAAGCCACTGAAGATGTTGCCTGCATAAGAATTGTTTCTAACTGCCTTAAATGCTTACCCTAACTTGGTCATTAGTACCAAGCTGGATAATGACATCTACCTCTCCCTCTCGCCATTCTGCCTTAATTCCCAGAATCTGCCTCCTATTCCTCTGAGTTGTAGCTCCAGGTAGGCACTTTACCTCTCTCTTTCCCTAACTACTGGCTCCCAAATTTTACACCTCTTACAATGGAATCCCCCAAGTGGAGTTGTCTCATTTTCTGGGATCCCATTTTTCTGACTAGCCTAGGAATCTCTTCCTGCAACACAGAAGTGGCTACAGATGGGAAAGTACCTGAATTTCTAGAGTGTTTTACAGAAAACTACTGCCTGGCATCCATTGCACTGTATGACACCAATCATTGTAGCAGGTGTAAATGCTTTTGATAATGGCGTGTCCATCTCCTTCTGTATTCAAACTCCTGCTTGTTTAAAACTTACGCTTAAAAAACCAGCGGCATTTGGAACTAGATGCTTACAGGCAGAGTGAGCTTGGAATACTTATTTAAGGACACACAGACCAATTAGTGCCAAACAAAGACAGACCAATCAAGTGAGGACAATTTAATGATAGGTTATGTGCCTTATAAGTGCAGAGGTACCAAAATGAATGCCTGCTTTCCCCTGACTCATGGCACAAACATCAGGGTAGTGCCCCCTTATCCTCACACTGAAGAGTTGAAGAAACAGGGTGAGACCTTGTGCTCTGACTTAAAGACCTAGAGGGGGCTGCTGGACTTGAGAGAGGGTTACATTTTGCTGCTGCTGTTGCTGCAGCTGCTGACTGAAGCAGCATTCTAGAAGGTGTTTTGTCCCACTTTCTCCTCTGATTTAGCTATTTCTGCTGCACCTACTCCCCATCTTCCTCAAAATTCCATCTTCCTCAATGTTGTTTAATTCCATCGGATAAGTGAGGACCAACTGTACTGTGTGTTGCTGTTTCTGAGCCTAAGATTTCCCCTCAGTACCACTGCCAGGGCCACACAATCTTGATATTGATGATAACGTGATGTGACATTGCCCAACAGTGTGTGCTCTTCTGAAGATGATGGTGTTGGTGAAGGGCTTGGGTGCTTTATATTTTTATTTCAAAATATGTGCTACTCTATAAAAAAAGGCTTACGATTAGACCACGATAGGAGTGACCAACTCCAGTCCTCAAGGGTCAGCAAAAGGTCCGTTTTTAAGGATATCCCTGCTTCAGCATAGGTGGCTCAATCAGTGACGCAGTCGTGACTGAACCTCTGATTGAGCCACCTGTGCTGAAGCAAGGATAACATAGGAGGGTGATTGTCACTGCTCAACCTTAATATTCATATTGTATAGCATTACACACGGCGGTGCATGGGGAACGAAACATAATGGCAAACAAATGATCAAGAGTGATCACACAAAGAGTTCGCACTAAATTGCACATTAGCCCAATCATCAAAACATTATTTCAAGGAGTATGTCCAAAAATCCATATAGGAAACCAGGAGGGATAAAATCAAAAACAAAAAATTATTTAATAATCTCAACTAACTCATCTAAGTAACAAAAATCTTTATAAATTTTAAATATATAATAAAATCATTAAAAGAGAAAGTACTGGAGTATGTTATATGCTCATATTGTGAGTGCAGTTATGTGCATATAATTATATAGTGTGTACGCAGTCAGTATAATTACTCCCGCTCCACAGCTGAACAGGACTGGTAAATAGTAGCTATATATTATTATCCATAGTAGATGGTCATACACAGTATTCAGGTAAGTAAACCTAGTATCTTCTATAGAGGATATTAAACCCTTATACAGAGGCCGCTAAATAGACCAAATGGACAGCACTGTTATATGACCGTCACATGACAAACACCAGTGAACTCGTCGCAGACTTGGCGAAAAAATGCACCCTCAGTATTTGGTTAATACAGCTAAACCCCGTTATAACGCGGGTCTCGGGGTCCACCCCGAGACCACCGCGTTACTAACGGGGCCGCGAAAAAAATAAATGGCCGCCGCTTTAGCGCATATTCATCCCGCGGGACAGGAGATGGGAGCGGGCATGTCACTCCGCTCCCCGCTTCCCCCTGTCACCGCGGGACAGCCCGCGGGGCAGGAGATGGGAGCGGGGATGTCCCTCCTGTCCCCGCTTCCCCCTGTCACCGCGGGACAGGCCGCGGGGCATGAGATGGGAGCGGGGATGTCCCTCCTGTCCCCGCTTCCCCCTGTCACCGCGGGACAGGCCGCGGGGCAGGAGATGGGAGCGGGGATGTCCCTCAGGTCGCCACTTACCTCAGATCCCTCCACGTGCCCGGTGCTCCCGCTGCCTGCATGGAGGTGGTAGCGGGGGGTTTCTTCTCCCCACCGCTGTCCCCGGTGCTCCCGCTGCCTGCGCGGGAGGAGGGGGGGAGCGGGTGGTGGTGCTGGTCGCGGCCTTTCCTCTGCTCCGACCCCACCCCCCGTCTGTGTAGAGTGAGAGAGTGTGTGTGTATGTATATATGGGAGAGAAAGTGTGTGTGTGTATATGGGTGTGTGTATGTGGGTGTGAGTGTGTGTAAGTGTCTGTGAGTGTCTAAGTGTGTGTGAGTGTCTGTGAGTGTGTGTAAGTGTCTGAGTGTGTGTGTGTAAGTAAGTGTAAAAGCCGGAGCGGGAGGTGAGCGGGAGGTGGGAGGTTTGAAAGGGAGGGGGGGCGTGGCTTGAGCGGAGGGACCCGCTACTCTCCCCCCCCCCTCCACGGACTGCAGGAGGGAGCTGCTACTCTCCCCCCCCCTCCCTCCACGGGCTGCAGGAGGGACCCGCTACTCTCCCCCCCCTCCCCGGACTGCAGGAGGGAGCTGCTACTCTCCCCCCCCTCCCCGGACTGCAGGAGGGAGCTGCTACTCTCCCCCCACTCCCTCCACTGGCTGCAGGAGGGAGCTGCTACTCTCCCCCCACTCCCTCCACTGGCTGCAGGAGGGACCCGCTACTCTCCCCCCTCCTCCCTCCACGGACTCGGGCTGGAGCACTCATACATACACACATACACACATACACACACACACACACACACACAGGCACTCACACACACGCGCGCACACACATGCAGGCACTCACGCACTCACACACACACACAGACAGGCACTCGCACTCACACACACAGACCGCTAACCCCCCCCCCCCCCGCCGCAGTACAGGGCCCGCCGTAGCTGCAGCGCAGGGCCCCGCCACCCCCCCACCCCCCCACAGCACAATGACTTCCCACCCCCTTAACTTTGTCAAACAAAAGTCACAAGACGTTGTACAGGCAAAATACATCTGTTAAAGTGCAGTTGTCTGTTTATTTCTATATAATAATTGTGTGCAGTGTGCAGTGTGTGTGCAGTGTGTCAGTGTGAGCAATGAAGAGTGTGTGTGCAGTGTACAGTGTGTGTGCAGTGTCAGTGTGTGCAGTGTGAGCAATGAGCAGTGTGTGTGCAGTGTGTCAGTGTGTGCAGTGTGAGCAATGAGCAGTGTGTGTGCAGTGTGTCAGTGTGTGCAGTGTGAGCAATGAGGAGTGTGTGAGCAATGAGCAGTGTGTGTGCAGTGTGTCAGTGTGTGCAGTGTGAGCAATGAGCAGTGTGTGTGCAGTGTGTGCAATGAGCAGTGTGTGTGCAGTGTGGCAGTGTGAGCAATGAGCAGTGTGTGTGCAGTGAGTGTGAGCAGTGTGTGCAGTGTGTGCAGTGTGTGCAGTGTGCAAAAAAAAAAAATATTTTTTTTTTTAAACGGGAGCCACGGGAAAACCGCGTATAACCGAATCGCGGTATAACGAGGCGCGTTATAACGGGGTTTAGCTGTACCATCCAGCAACGTATCAAAACACCTTATTGCAAATGTCTTGACTCCGTAATACAAATAAATGAGGTGTTTGTGGGTCACAAGGGTCGCCTCGAAGTAATACAACCGTTTCGGGCGACGCACGTACTTTCAGTTTCGGAGTAGGAGATGGAGTATGCAGGGCAGGACTGATTCGCATGTTGCCGCACTGTAGCTGAACGGTTGTATTACTTCGAGGCGACCCTTGTGAACCACACACACCTCATATATTTGTATTATGGAGTCAAGACATTTGCAATAAGGTGTTTTGATACGTTGCTGGATGGTATTAACCAAATACTGAGGGTGCATTTTTTCACCAAGTCTGCGACGAGTTCACTGGTGTTTGTCATGTGACGGTCATATAACAGGTCTGTCCATTTGGTCTATTTAGCTGCCTCTGTATAAGGGTTTAATATCCTCTATAGAAGATACTAGGTTTACTTACCTGAATACTGTGTATGACCATCTACTATGGATAATAATATATAGCTATTATTTACCAGTCCTGTTCAGCTGTGGAGCGGGAGTAATTATACTGACTGCGTACACACTATATAATTATATGCACATAACTGCACTCACAAAATGAGCATAGAACATACTCCAGTACTTTCTCTTTAAATGATTTTGTTATATATTTAAAATTTATAAAGATTTTTGTTACTTAGATGAGTTAGTTGAGATTATTAAATAATTTTTTGTTTTTGATTTTATCCCTCCTGGTTTCCTATATGGATTTTTGGACATACTGAAGCAAGGATATCCTGAAAACCTGACCTGTTGGTAGCCCTTGAGGACTAGAGTTGGCCACTCCTGCAATAAAAGAAGACTTACTTTCGGCTGTCTTATTTACTCTCCTAACGGGAGGAGAAGCATCCAAAGACAAAAAAATAACATAAATCCTTTATCTGTAGATTATTATTCATTTGGAAAACTATTAAGGATTCATAGTGTTGGTTTACAGAAGAACTTAGTGTATTTCACATTGTCTTTACCCAATAAATAAAATAGCTGTAATTGTTACCATAAGCTATTCCTTAATAATGATTCTATGCCAGTTACTGGTTTGTGTATTCCACGTTGAGACAATCCCAGAATCGACCAAAACAGGTGACCAATATAATTTTAATTTACTACTGTGAATTGGCACATTGGTACCTTTTCACCTGGCCAGAACTTTATCATTTTGATGCTGTCGGTTGCATTGATACTTGAGTTCCTTCAGATGGGTGCACCATTTGCTACCCTAGACTAGCTTTATCTGTTTATAAAGATGCTATATCCCAACAAACTGAGATGGGTAAATCTTTATCCTAATTAGCAGAAATGGAATGCGCAATAAATCTAGTTTCGTGTAAGTTCTGCCTCCCCATATGGATGTTCTACGGCACTCTCCTTTCTTACAACTATGTGGGGGGCATGTATTGAATATTCACTGTGTTATATATTATTTTTTTTTCATGCCCATTAAAAATAATGTAAATCAGTGGTGAGCAAACTTTTTATGCCGAACCCCCCTTTTCATCCATAAAATTTCTTGGGCCCCCTATGCCTGTTGTAATCAAAATCACATGACGTCAGCGCATGTGAGCTGGTTCAGCCAATGAGGACGAACCAGCTTTGTAACGCCCCTGCCACGCGTCTACAATCTCCGTAGCCAAGTTCACAAATCGCTTGGGCTGCAGGCGTGCACGCAGGCAGTATACTAGTATTGGATCACTGTTTATTTTATTGTTTGCTGGCATCTGGTAATATTTTTTTTCTGGTGCACAAAGGCAATCCATTTGAGGGGGCACTCATCACCTCTTTGCTACCTCCCTTCCCTCCCCCTCCCCATTTTTTCCCCTTCTCCCTTTTTTCCTTCTCCCATTTGCTTTCCCCAGTATCTTTCTCTCTCACCTTCCCCCAGTGTGTCTCTCTCACCTTCCGCCAGTGTCTCTCTCACATCCTCCCAGTGTCTCTCTCTCTCTCACACACCTTCCCTCAGTGTCTTTCTCTCTCACCTTCCCCTAGTGTCTCTCTCCCCCTCCCCCCAATATGTCTCCCACCTCTCCATGTCTCTCTCTCCCCATCCCCCCAATATGTCTCCCACCTCTCCATGTCTCTCTCTTCCCCTCCCCGCAATATGTCTCCCACCTCTCCATGTCTCTCTCTCCCCCTACTCCAAATATGTCTCCCACCTCTCCATTTCTCTCTTTCTCTCTCCCTCCCCCCAATATGTCTTCCACCTCCCCAAGTCTCTCTTTCTCCCACCTCTCCATTTCTCTCTTTCTCTCTTTTCCCCCCAATATGTCTCCCATCTCCCCATGTCTCCCTTTCTCCTACCTCTCCATGTCTCTCTTTCTCCCACCTCTCCATGTCTCTCTGTCACATGCTGCATGAGCTGTGCAATACAGCGCCACCTAATGGCTGTAGGAGAAATTGCAGCTACAGAACTGCATTTCTCTCACCTTCCCCCAGTGTCTTTCTCTTTCACCTTCCCCCAGTGTCTCTCTCCCCCTCCCCCCAATATGTCTCCCACCTCTCCATGTCTCTCCTCCTCCCCCCATTATGTCTCCCATCTCTCCATGTCTCTCTGTGCCCCTAGCAAATATTAAAACAACGTCGAATCAAGCCAGTACCATATTCAGAAATAAAATGGTTAACTTGAGGAAAAATGGTTAATGACAAATAACAATGAGTTATTGATTACATAGTTACATAGTAGATGAGGTTGAAAAAAGACTTCCGTCCATCAAGTTCAACCTATGCTAAATTTAGACAACAGATATTTTATCCTATATCTATACTTATTGATCCAGAGGAAGGCAAACAAAACCCCAGAGTCACATCATCCAATGATATCTCATAAGGGAAAATAAATTCCTTCCTGACTCCAAGAATTGGATCGGATTAATCCCTGGATCAACATCCTTCCCATGTATACTTATTTGGTATATCCCTGTATACCTTTCCTTTCTAAAAATATGTCCAACCTGTTTTTTAATAAATCTATTGTATCTGCCATCACAGTCTCCATGGGTAATGATTTCCACATTTTAACTGCCCTTACTGTAAAGAACACTTTCCTTTGTTGCTTTCCTCCAACCTTAAGGGATGCCCCTGAGTCCTTTGTACTGCCCTTGGGATGAATAGTTCTTTTGAAAGCTCCTTGTAGTGTCCCCGAATATATTTGTATATAGTTATCATATCCCCTCTTAGACGCCTCTTTTCTAATGTAAATAAATCTAATTTAGCTAGTCTCCTCATAAGTTAGATTGCTCATCCCCTTTATTAATTTGGTGGCTCTTCTCTGCACTCTCTAGTTCCATAATGTATTTTCTTAGGATTGGTGCCAAAATTGTACTCCATATTCAAGGTATAGTCTTACTAATGCTTTGCAAAGGGGCATAATTATGTTTACTTCCCTTCCATCCATTGCCCGTTTGATGCAAGATAAGATTTTGTTTGCCTTTGCAGCTACTGCATTACTTTGGGCACTATTGCCAAGCCTGCTGCCTACAAGCACTCCTAGATTCTTCTCCATCAAGGATTCTACAAAGGGGGGGTGGAATGACCAAAAGGTCATAAGGTGTGCACCTTGCACTATACTGATGTGAAAGGAGGGAAACCTAAATATTATAACCTGTGTGATGTAGGAACAAAAACTGCAGTAAAGTAATCTCTAAACAAGAACATAAATTCATGTATAACCCATTCCCCAAAACAGCAACCTTTTATAGTCTACCAAAGGTGCACAAAAACTCCACACATCCACCGGGCCGCCCAATTGTATCGGGCATTGGGAATCTCACTGAGGGCCCAAGTACCTATGTGGACAAAGTACTGAGAACTTTTGTTAAATCTCTGCCTTCACATGTACAGGATACTCGTGATGTCTTGAAACGCCTAGAAGGAATTACAGTGGATGCAAACACAGTTTTATGCAGTATGGATGTCGAGTCACTATATACCAGCATCCAGCATCCAGTAGGTTTAAAGGCAGTAGCCTCTTTCCTTTCCACTCGGGGCACCAGATATCTAAAGCATAACGAGTTTGTATGTGATCTCCTATCTTTTGTCCTAACACACAACCACTTCACATTCAACAATAAACTCTATCTCCAGGTACAGGGAACTGCAATGGGCACAACATGTGCCCCAACATATGCTAACCTGTACCTGGGTTGGTGGGAAGAAAACAGTGTGTTTAATGAGAACATGACCATTTTCACGGATAATATCACTATGTGGATTCGCTATATAGATGATATTCTGATATTATGGAAGGGTAGCAAACAACTATTTAACACCTTCGTGAAAACTCTAAACACGAATAGTCATAATCTACGCTTAACATCTGAGATCAGTGAAGAAACTCTGGTTTTCTTGGATTTAAAAATCTCCATCAATCATGATGGAACAATAAATACGGTATCACACGCAAAAAAAACAGCAACAAACAGCTATTTAAGGGCAGACAGTCACCACCCGGCCTCATTAATCAAAGGTATCCCGACGGGCCAGTTCCTCCGTATTAGGAGGAATTGCTCTAACTCTGCAGACTTCCATCGGCAAGCGGAAACTATGAAGGAAAAATTCCTGAATAGAGGCTATAGTAAAACATACGTCAAAAAAGCCTACAAAAATGCAGAACAAGTCAACAGGGAAAAACTATTGTACTCAAAAAGGGAACTGGTCATGGATAAAACAATCAGATACATAGGTACCTACAGTGCCCAATGGAGCAAGATCAAATCCATCTACAGGAAATACTGGCATATCCTCCTGGAGGATAAAGATCTTTGTGAAGTGCTTAAACCATATCCAACAATGGTGCCAAAAAGATCAAAAAACTTAAAGGACTCATTAGTCCACAGCCATTTCCAAAATAAGCCACAATTCCAAACGTGGCTTCCACAAAAAACAACGGGTACCTACAAATGTGGAACATGCAAAGCGTGTACATATATCAATACCAGTAAAAACTTCCAAAGTACCTATAATAACAAAAAATTCCAAATAAAAAGTTTTATAAACTGTAAGAGTACACATGTAGTTTACCTCATCACTTGCAAATGCGGGATGCAATATGTAGGCAAGACGGGTCGCCAGTTCCGTAGACGTATATTGGAACACTTTGGGTCGATTAGGAATGTGCTGGATACCCCGGTATCATGCCACGTACGGGGACACCATGGGGGGGGACATTAACTCCTTAAGCTTTCAAGGCATTTTTTGCCTCAAAACCAATATGAGAGGAGGAGATTGGGACAAAACTCTTTTACAACAAGAGTCCCGGTGGATATACCAACTATCCACCTTATCCCCAACAGGTCTGAATGAGGGTTTCCTCTTCACCCCCTTCCTTTAAATACAGATCTGACTTTTTCATTCCCCCCCCCCCCCTTTTTCGACTCATTTATTTATTCGTTTGTGACACCGATCATAATGAGATACAACCCTGACCGCTTTTATTAATTCACCTCTGCATTAATCATTATTCCCTTGGAACACATATCCCCACACTTCATACTTAATGAATAGCAAACGCCATTAAAAGGTTTTTTATAAATAAATAAAAATAGCTCTAACTGATGTCACACACACAAATAGTCACTAAGAAATACACAATTACGCTATACTAATTTATTGGCAAGTAAAACACTGACATGAAATGTATAGTGTATATGAGTGCAGACTAGTAGCCCTCCCTTTCTAATCGGACATATTTATTAGCCAGAGAGTGGAGCATTATGAAGCACCATCATAACAACATTTACCACCCCACTACACTATACTGCTAATATGTGGGTTAAAATGCTAACGATTTACAACTCTCTAAATGTACTGACTTGACCATATAGCATATCGATTGCAGTGGCATCTAGCTTCAAAGTTGTAACTGAAATCTGGCCTCGATGACGCGACGGAACCTCTGACCAATCAGGACAGAGCATCGTAGGTAGCTACGGCAACCACACACATAACAACGTGGGAAGAAACCTCGATTGTAATGTAAACACCATTGATGGTGACGTCGCGCATTGATGACGCGACGCAACTTTCCACCAATAGGCTGGAGACATCACGGGCAGCAATCACCTACATCACAACAACCAAGGGATACATTGTAGTCCCATGATAATATGCCGTGACAGCTCATTTTGCAGTGGACATTGCCAGTATAGAGCGAGTGACATTAACACGCAGCAGTTTGCCGAAATTATGGGATGTCGCGCGCTGATGACGCGACGCAACTCCCAGCCACCAGTGTAAGAGGAATTTTTGGCACACATGACTAGAAGTACACAGATATGTGACTGGCCATGTGACTTGACATGGCCAATCAGTGCCTCTTCCTCCCTGCTTCTGAAGTATAGGTGGGATACATTTAATCTGAGGACCAATCAGAGTCTGAAACTAATTAACCAATAGGGTAATAATAAAGTGTATAAATAAGTAAGGGAATCACTCTGTCTTTGCCCCCGATGAAGCCACTACAGGTGAAACATATGTAGGGCGAGCTAAGCGTTACCACCTAGTACGCTGGCCATATCGGAGAGGTCTGTTGCCTAATTCCTCTCAGAGTGTTTCAGAGACTTCATTAGGAAGCACAACACTCTGACTACTCCTTAATCATTGCATGGTTCATGGTTCACAGTACAAGACACATACTTTGTGATCTTGCATCAACTGCTATTGTTCACCATGACAGACCCACAGGCTCACTAGATTTTGAACCTGACGGTCTGGCACAAATGTGTATGTATACCTGATTCACTACAGTATTTACCTGGCAAACCGAGCGTACACATCTATTCAGGTTACACCCATCACTACCATCTAGGAGTAGTTTTCATATGACACAGTATTGTAGCCAAACCACTACCACCTCTAGTATAATTATATAGTTGTGGGACACTCTAATTGACTATAGTGGTTTTGATCTACACTGTCAGTTTCTATTAGGTATACAGCTAACCTCTCCGTTTTTATTTCAATCATTTTAATCACTTTGGTTCACATTATTGCTGCAGTAAACACATTTTAATTGTTTATTAATAAATATTAAGTTTTAACATAGATTTAGGTGATCTCTAGTGCGGCGTATAGGGAGCTTTTCTTTATCTTTTTGATCACCATCAAGGATTCCCCCAATTTATCCCCATTTAATTTGTAATTCACCTTTTATTCTTGCATCTCAAATGCATAACTTTACATTTATCTGTATTAAACCTCATCTGCCATTTACCTGCCCACATTTCCAGTCTCTCCAAGTTCTTCTGAAGAGAAATTACATCCTGCTCTGATTCTATTACCTTACACAATTTAGTATCATCAGCAAAGATGGAGACTTTGCTCTCGATGCCAACCTCAAGGTCGTTAATAAACAAGTTAAAAAGCAGGGGTCCCAGTACCGATCCCTGAGGTACTTCACTCACGACTTTAGCCCAACCTGAAAAAGTTCCATTTATGACAACCCTCTGTTGTCTGTCCTTTAACCAGTTTTCAATCCAGGTGCATATATTATTACTGAGTCCAATTTGCTTTATTTTGTACACCAACCTCTTGTGTGAAACCGTATCAAAAGCCTTTGCAAAATCTAAGGCGACCACATCAACTGTATAACCCTGGTCTAAATTCCTACTTACCTCCTCAAAGAAACAAATAAAGTTAGTTTGGCATGATCTATTTTTCATAAATCCATGCTGACTATTACTAATAATTTTGTTTTCCATTAGTTATTCCTGAATATTATCCCGTATTAAATCTTCAAGTAGTTTCCCCACTATTGAAGTCAGGCTTACAGGTCTGTAATTCCCCTGTTGTGGTCTAGCTCCCGTTTTAAATATAGGCACCACATCTGCTTTACGCCAATCTTGTGGTACCGAGCCTGTGGAAATGGAGTCCCTGAATATTAAATATAATGGTTTGGCTATTACTGAGCTTAACTCCTTGAGAACTCTTGGATGTATGCCATCGGGGCAGGTGCCTTATTTACTTTAATTTTTTCAAGTCGCTTATGAACTTTTTCCTCAGTTAACCAATTGTTCATTAATATGGAGGTTGTGGCTTCCTCCTGCGGCACTACTATTGAACTTGATTCCTCCCTGGTAAACACAGAGGCAAAGAATTTGTTTAATACAGTACCTCTTCTTTTTCCTCATCTCCAATAATCTGCCTACTCATCTCACACTGTATTTTCCTATATTTTCTTTTCTCATTTTTTTGTTATTAAGGTACTTAAAGAACTTTTTAGGGTTGACCTTACTTTCTACTGCAATCCTTTTTTCATTAACCATTTTTGCTAATTTGATTGCCCTTTTGCAATTTTTGTTACATTCCTTATAATTCTGATACAATGTCTCCGTTCCTTCTGACTTAAAGAATCTAAACGCCTTCCTCTTCTTGTCCATTTCCTCCCCTACCTGTTTATTTAGCCACATTGGTTTTGACTTATTTCTTTTATACTTATTACCCAAGGGTATACACTGATAAGTGTGCTTTTCTAACAATGTTTTAAAGACTGCCCATTTATCTTCTACATTTTTCCCTGCAAAAACATCACCCCAATGTATAACTTGTAGATTAGACCTCAGTTTATTAAAATCTGCCTTTCTAAAGTTTAAGGTCTTTGTTGAACCCAAGTATTCTGTTTTTTGATAATTTATTTCAAAAGAGACCATGTTATGATCACTGTTACCCAAAGGTTCCAGGACTTGAATATTGTTATTACTTCTACATTGTTTGATATGACCAAATCCAGTACTGCCCCTCTCCTGGTTGGTTCCTCAATAATTTGGGTCATATAATTGTCTTTAAGCACCCCCAAAAACCTGTTTCCTTTTGTTGTACTGCTAATCTCCTTTCCCCAGTCTATGTCTGGATAATTAAAATCCCCCATTATGCAAACATGACCCAGTTTTGATGCCTTCTCTATTTTCAAAAGTATTTTAGCTTCCTCAATCTCACAGATATTTGGTGGTTTATAGCATATTCCCACAAACATTTTCTTTATACTTTTACCTCCACTGCTAATTTCTATCCACAAAGTCTCTACATTTTCATAATTCCCTTCATAAACATCTTCCCTTATAATAGGTTTTAGACCCGGTTTAACATATAAACATATTCCACCTCCCCTTCTATTTGTTCAATCCTTCCGAAAAAGGGAATAAACGTCTAAATTAACTGCCCAGTCATGAGTTTCATCCCACCATGTTTCAGTAATGCCTATGATATCATACTGCTCCCTTGTAGCTATTAATTCAACCTCCCCCGTTTTATCTATCAGGCTTCTTGCATTAGCAAGCATGCATTTTAGTTTTTTTCAGCCTGTACTATTATCTTATCTGCTCCTTCCTTTCTGCGCCCACTTGGTTTAGTCTTTAGACGTTTTCTAGTATTATCTGTATTTACTATGGTGTCTCACTGCTTGTCAAACTCGCACTTGCCTCCATTCTACCTCCATACCCCCATGTATCTTCCTCTATTCCATTTACAGTAGTTCATTATCTGTTTCATTCCCCTCCGCCCTCCATCCTAGTTTAAAATCTCCTCCAACCTTTTTAGCATTCTCCCCCCTAGCACAGAAGATCCCTCTTCATTGAGGTGCAATCTGTCCCTAGAATATAGATGACACCTCTCAGAAAAGGAGCCCCAGTGCTCTAAAAACCCAAACCCCTCCTTTCTGCACCACTTTCTTAGCCATGCATTAACCTCCCTGATCTCTAACTGTCTCCCTGTGTTAGCGCATGGCACTGGTAGTATTTCAGAAAATATTACCTTGGAGGTCCTTGCCTTAAGCTTTTGGCCTAGGTCCCTGTAATCATTTTTTAGGACCCTCAATCTTTCTCTAACTTTGTCATTGGTGCCAACGTGTACCAAGACCGCTGGGTCAATCCCAGCCACCCCCCAACAATCTGTCTACCCGATCCGCAAATGTGCTGAACCCGAGCACCCGGGAGGCAACAAACTGTTCGGTTCATGCGTCACGGCAACAGATTGCCCTATCTACCTTCCTAAAATGGAGTCCCCTACCACCACAATTTTTCTTTGTATACTGAGTCCCCACTGTGCTGGATAAACTATTCCCCTGGCTGCTAGAGGAATTAGTCTCTCCAGCCTTGAGATTTCTGCCCCGACATTCCCAATATCTTCACTCAATATGGCAAATCTATTGGGATGGGTCAGCTCAGAAACGACCTGCCTCTCCCTATTACCCCTGCTTCCTATTGCAATCTGCCCCTCTCCCTATTGCCCCTTTTAACTGTCACCCAGCTACCTACCTGCTCCTCACTAACAGCAACCAAGCTACCTACCTGCTCCTCACTAACAGCGCCACCATCTGCACCACTAGTCGAAGCAAAGTGAGCTCTAAACCCCTTTCAAGATTGCCAATGTCTCTCAATATTGCAAGTTGCCTCTTCAGATCAGCAATCTCTGACTCTAAATAGACAACCCGCTCACACCTCTCACAGTGGTATGCTCCTTGGAACAGCTGCTCCAAGTGCACATACATGTGGCAAGATGTGCATTGAGTGACATTTTCAATCCTGCTCATTCTAGCAACTATGAAGGTTATAAGTACTAACAGTAAACTGTACTTCAATATACTATACCTTGTTTAACCGCTTCCTTGTTCAAACGGCTTCTGTTTCTAACTGCATACACTTTAAACAACCAGCACTTCAAATCAACCACACAGATCAGTCAGTATACGCAAGCTGATCTTAACTAATTAAATAATGAACACGCTACTAATATAAGTGGAAGCTTAAGGTTTATTTGGTCTGCTACTGGAAGTCAATGTACACCTATTTTCTGCAACAGTGTAAAGGTTTATTAGATTACATCTGCCGGCAAATTAGTTAATTGGCCTTTTCCTACTTTTAGTAGTGGAAAGTTTAATTAAGGTACAGTACAAATGGCACTCGTAGTTAAATGCTTAATAACTAAAATTTCTATTTGCAATTAAAGGGCAAATTATTGCACTATTGCAACCTTTAGAAGATGTATTATGTATCCTATTATTTCTACTGGCAGAGAAAATGTTCACTAATTAATAATTAGACTAAATCTGTCTCACATTTTTATCTTTTCTGTATTGTTACATATGCCCATAACATATATTATGTTTAGCTGTTCATGCCATATCTTTATTTATATTGTACAGTATAACCATGTTCATTTAATGTAACTATGTGTCAGTGTCTCCTAGACATCCTGCTCCTAGCCATAGTTCCTTTCTCTGTCCACCGGGTGTGCTGCTGGTTTCTGTCTGCTCTGGGGTTCCTCTGTCTGTCTCCTCTTGTTGCTCCTGTCCTTATAGTTTCGATTTCCTGTACCTTCCTTGCCTTTGTTTTGTATGTCCTGACTCCCTCTGCCCTGATCTGTTTCTGCTTGTTCCTGTTTTGAGTCCTGTTCATATTAAAGGTTATTGCTATTGAACTAGATTGCTCCAGTCTGTTTCCTGCTAGCAAGTCCCAGCCCTGTTCCTGCTCTGTAGTGTCAGTTCCTGCTCCCCTACCCTGCTCCTGTCGACCCTGCCCACAACCACGACGATCCTGCTTGCTGCCTGCCACCAAACCCTGCTTGTGAAACTCACAATCCTTGCCTGCTCCCCGCTGTTCCAGCCACCGAGGTCCTACTTGTTCCAGGAGTTTCCCCCCTTAGCAGAAAACAAAGGCCACTTCTGGTCCTCGCTGGAACAGATCAATCATCTGCCTGCTTCAGGAGACCCCTTCCGCTTGCGTTGGTTTGAATACAAGTACTTTTTTTTTTTGGTGTTGGAAATCCCATTTGGGATATTTTTTTGTTGCTGCAAAGGGTTCTGAGGGTTTTTTCTGCCACTTTGTCCCTGAGAAGAATTCCCTTAAAAAAAAAAAGCCTTCCCTGCAGTACCTGTTATTGCCATTTCAGACTCTCAGACTTTCATTCCATGGACAAGGCTTGTCTCTCTCTGCATTTCTGGGTGGGCCACTGCAGATTTTCAGACTTTAATTTTTAAGAACAGACTTGTTTTTGATTTCTTTGCTTGGATATACCTCTGTTGGTTCTCAGGGTTCATTTCCAAAGACAAAAGTGATCCCATTATTTTTTGCTGCATGCTCTGATTCCCCTCAATCTGTGATTTTCCTATGCTTGATTCTAAAAGTTTCAGATGCTACTACACGTTTCTGTCTATGGTTTCCCTGCAAATTATGATATTTCTGTGACTGATGCCAAGGTCTCAAATCTAAAGATCAGCTCTCCTATCTTTTGTCTCCCTGTGTTGCCTAATATTTCTGTTGTTCTTTCCAAAGCTTCTGCTTTAAAAACACATTTCCTCTTTACTGGTTTTCTTAGCAAGTTTAGGTTCCCCATGTCTGAATCTATGGCTCCCACTTTGAAAACAGTCTTGAGCAACAAATGTGAACACAGTACCACTGATTCTTCAGAGCTTCTCAAAGCAAAGAGAAATAAAAAGAAGATAGGAGGTGTTACAGTGGAAGTTGCTGAAGGAATTAAGGATGACCCTTCAACGTCAGGAAAGCCTACGTTACAAAGGGACCGAGATATGCTGCAGCCTTAGGCGACTAGCAGAATCATTCCAGTAGTGAAAAAGAAAGAGGATGCCCTTAACCAAAGGTAAAGATGCCTTAACTCAGGTAATTCAATCCACAGGAAAATATATTGATTGCCTCTATGGGTGACTAGATAAAGAGCAAGAGGTCAAGGCTGCGCTACAAAAGTGTCTGTCCACAGCAATTGCTAAATGCATATTATAGGAGAAAGAAAAGCACCAGTTGGAGAGTGACCTGGTTATCATGTCAAGTAAGCTCGAGAAGGCATGCACTGATGTTACCCAGGATCAGCGCTTCACTGATAAAAGTAATGCAGCACTGGAAATCTCTCTGAAGAAAATTGACAGGCTTAATACAGTGCTTGAAGCCTCGCAAAAGGAAGTTCACAGGCATAGTCAGAGCTGGAAGCCTCTCGGGAGGAGATTTGCTATTTAAACACAGAGATACGTTCTGTGAGGGAGACCTTCGAAGGTTTTAATAGTGGGTTTGAAACTGTAAACTAAGTGTGCAAGACCCTCTCTGTCCAAGTCAGTGAAGGAGACTCCATGAATTAGAAGAGGAGAAGAAACAATTGGCCCAGGAAAAGTTAGATGTACAGGCAGCACTACAGAATGCAGAGAGAGTGCTGCAAGAAGAACGTGTCTCCCTGGACCAGTGCACACAAACACAAAACATGCTGCAGAGCCAGCAGCAAGGACTGCATGCAAGACTGTGTGTGAGTCTGCAGGACGCCAAGGAGCAACGGGTGGATGCTGAGGAGAAGCAGTGGGTTCTGCTGGAAGAAAGTATTCAGAATGCTAATGAAGTAAAAATGCTGCAAGAGCATTTGAATACCCAGTGTGTCCCCAGAGAGCATCATGAGAAGCATAACCCGAGCCTTGCTTGAGGAGGAGCAAGATGAGTGGGAGCATGAGGCGGTCCAAAAACTGAAGCAAGAGCTAGAGGAACAGAGACACTGTTCCATCCCCAACAGTCAGTACACCCAGGAGAAAGAAACCTGGAAAAGACAAGCTGCTGGGACCCTAGCGAATGAATTGGCAGAGTTCCAAAACGTAATGAAGGATGCGTCGAAGCAAGCTCAGAGCGAGAACAGTGAAGAGATGAAGGCCCTGACAGGAGAATTGCAGGATGCACTCGAACAGGGGTCTCTCGCTGAGGAGTGGAACATGCAGCAAAGCCTGGAAGTGGAAGAGCTAAAGCTGGCAGCTGAACACACTTCCTAGCAACTCACAGTGCTGCAAGCGCAGATCGCTGGGCTCAAGATAAAGCTCACCAAAAAGGCAGCGAGAGAGGAGGTGAAGAGTGGATTGGGGTAAACGATCCCCCCAAAAATGACGAGTGCTACAGAGTACCGAATATTGTAAGATATCAATTTTGCCAATACATCCGGATATCATGGAGTGAGAACAGTGGTGTGAATGAATAAATGAAGCTGGATATAACAACTTGCACCCATATTGTGGGAAGTGGCCTAGCGATGAGACATCCTAGAAGGAGAAGGGGATGACCGGTGGAGGGCTCTCAACCAATACCGAACCCCCGTCTGAAAAGTCCTGCATATATATGGCCAATTCACCTGGGGCAGCTCCGTACAAAGAATTAAAAAGTCACTTACTATGTCTCGTAGCTTTGTCTGGGTAGGCGTGCTTGTCATGATAGAGAGGATTTGGCCCGGGATTAAAGGGGTTACACCCCCATTTGGCCACCCTCTACTCTCATCAGGGAAGCAAGGGGTTAACTGGACTGGGGTCCAGTAATGTGGTTTTGCCTTGCTTCAGCCATCCAACTGTTTATTCCCCTGTATAAATGTATTGTTTCTGGGCCAGTTTCTGCACCACACACACACTGGGGCTTAAGGGGTTAATGCGCTGCAGTTTAGGAAAATACATTAGGATGCATGGTGTCTTTTCAGAAATATCTGGGCTTCAAAAGGCTTGATTGAAGTTGGGTGTGAAAAGTACCCAGGGGGTTTGGTGTATGTTAACACATCTGGCTGGTAGAGACAGGTAAGGGCAATGTCTGGGCATTGGGTGTGAAATATAGCACCGGTGACAAATGGTCACTACCCACAGCCCTGCTTCAAAGGATTTCTTGATTGGGGCCAGGGGTGCGGTTACGCAAGGAGATATCAGAATGAGTGACCTTATTAAATATAAGAATATTATGAGATGTCCTCGGCTGAACATGCTAAGAGTTACATATGTGTAACCGGGGGACCGAGCCTCAAATAACGATTACAGACACCGGATGTCTGGCCGGTCCTAAGAGACAGATATTAATATCTCTCTTAATTTTAATATTACACAGTAATATTTAGTCTTATTGGGAGCGTCATGCGTGCCGGAATGTATTAATATGGCTCGTGTGCCAGTAAGAATTACTGAACTGAAGTTATGAAGTTATTTAGATAGGAAAAGCCGTTTTTAAACGTCCTTGGGTGGGAGGAGTTTTACTCTGGGGAAAACTGTCAACCTCACCACTGATTTATGAGAGGGGCTGGGTTTAGGTTGTGTTCAATGGGAAATAATGGTATAAGAACCAGGCTCAGCCTATGGCTATTGTCTTTCATGCTTTTCGTGTACTTCATGTTTTTTCGTGTCTTGGTGATTTTTGAAGATTGCTGTATGAACTGCCAGTCCAGAATTATGACTGTTTCATCATTTTTATCTTAAGTGAGTGTCCATATTTTGTCTGTTATTTGTATATCTCGTGTGTTCACCTTTTTCAAGGACTAAATTATATTTTATCATATCTCTAAGTCTCGTTCAGTTCAACCCAGTTATATTTGGTGGTGTATTATTATAGCCTGTCTCAAAGCTACCGTCACAGGCTTATAATAAAACTGGTGGCAGCGGTGGGATTGAACTGGACCTGTATTACAGTGTACGGAGGGATACTGTAATATATTGAGAACTCGATGGTAATTGCGAGTTTCTGGGACTAAAGATATTGAACACACAGTGTACAACATATAACACAAGATATAGCACCTCCTCACTGTTCCCCTACTTGTGAGAAGCATTGCCTCCAGAACCAAAGTGCTGGCCATCCGTGTGACTGGAGCCAGGCACCGAGACCGGAGGAGTGCATCAAGTTGGCGCGGGGACCAGTAGCCGGCAAGGCTGAGAGAGAGGCAGCGATCGGTGAGCATGAAACCCGGCAGGCTGAGCAAAAATCCACAGCTGCAGCCGCTGTAACCATCAAACCGCCTGGAGAGCAGGGAATGGACCCAGCTCTGGGACGGCAGAGACTTGTGGAGGGAGCGGGTGGTCTCGGAGACCGTGGAAGTCTTGCACCAGGAGAGGTAACGGCCGTTGCGGTGGCCCGTCCATTTTCCCTGAAAGAGCTAGCACTGGTGTGTGCGTTGTGCAAGACGTGGTTCCTGGCTGTATACTGTCAGCAGAAGAACCTCTCAATGTAGAGAGAGAATTAGCGGGCACCGCTGGACAAAAATATAAGGTTGGACTGTGCTAATGCAAACAAAATTAATTTATTGAATCATGCACAAAAATGGAAGAAAGGAGGGGTATGGCTCCCGGTGGAACTAACGCATTTCAACCCTATGGGGCTTTGTCACTCTTTGACAAAGCCCCATAGGGTGAAACACGTTAGAGTTCCACGAGGGGCCATCCCCTTCTTTCTTCCATTTTTGTACATGATTCAATAAATTAATTTTGTTTGCATTAGCACAGTCCAGCCTTATAATTTTGTCCAGCGGTGCCCGCTGATTCTCTCTCTACATTGAGAGGTTCTTCTGAGAGGAGGTGTCCGTCCATCAAGTGGCCAGCCTGACACTGCGCTATGAGGTAAAAATGGCAGATGCCTGCGAATTGCTGGACCACACAGCCCGTGAGAAGGCACGGCTGCAGCTGGAACTGGATAAGGACCGGAAGGAGTACCGGCAGCTGCAGGTCAGAAATAAAGAAAAGGAGACAGCTTTAAGCCTTGCTCTGAGTCAGCTGGGAGATGTGGAATCACGACGCAATTCCAAAGAAGCTGAACTGACAACGGCATTGAGTGGGAAAAGAAATGCAGAAGGACATTGGAGCTGTAAACTCCAATTGCTGGTCTTTAATGCTCATTAAGTGATACCACAAAATGGCAGGAGACTGGGAAAGTAGAAACAGATTTCGGACATCAGACAGACAGAAATCAAAAGCAAGCTGCAGAGGTTTTGCAAGACCTGAGCAAGGATGACAAGGAACAGACATTTAGTGCTAAACTGAAGCCTGAAAAGATGAAGTTGGAGAAAGAGATTCCAAAACTTAATGAGATATGTTGGTCACAAGGAGAGATCACAGAGACTGAGCTCAATGTCCCCCCTGACTCATGTAGAGAGCCTGGTGCACCCATTCCAGATGCCCATATTCCTGATGTCCATGCCCCTACAATTTAGTTGAGTGTGCCTATCGGGAAGTTCCTGATTCCAGGACTAAAAGAGATGTGTTGGTCACAAGGGGAGACCACGGAGGGTTGAATCGATGCCCCCACTGACTCGTGTGGAGAGCCTGGTGCGCCGGTTCCTGATGCTTGTGTTCCTGATGTCCATGCCCCTGCATTTAAGTTAAACGCATCCGTCAAGAAGTTCCTTGCAACGCCTGATATACCGGTTACTGTTCCTGTGCCGTCGCGATGGGGACAAGTATTTTGCCCATCAACAAACCACCAGAGGTGGGTCACCCTGAGTCCACCTTTTATCAAGGCCTCTGGGAAGAGCCTGAGGATCGTCCGGAGAACACTCTTGAGAGGGGGGAGTATTGTCAGCTTCTCTTAGACATTCTGCTCCTAGCCATAGTTCTTTTCTCTGCCCACCGGGTATGCTGCTGGTTTCTGTTTGCTCTGGGGTTTCTCTGTCTGTCTATTTCCTCTTGTTGCTCCTGTCATCTGTCCTTACAGTTCCTTTTTCCTGTTCCTCCCTTGCCTTTGTTTTGTAAGTCAAGACTCCCTCTGCCCTGATACATTTCTGCTTGTTCCTGTTTTGAGTCCTGTTCCTATTAAAGGCTCTTGCTATTGAACTAGATTGCCCCAGTCTATTTCCTGCTAGCAAGTCCCAGCCCTGTTCCTGCTCCGTAGTCTAAGTCCTTGCTCCCTAGTCTCAGTTCCTGCTCCCCTGCCCTGCTCCTGCCTTCCTGTTGCTGACCCTGCCAGTGAACACGACTATCCTGCATGCTGCATGCCACCGAACCCTGCTTGTGGCTACGACGATCCTGCTTGCTGCCTGCCACGAACCCTGCTTTTGACCCCAACAATCCTTGCCTGCTACCCGCTGTTCTGGCCACCGAGATCCTACCCACTCCAGGAGTCTCCCCCCTTGACACAATGTATTGTTATCGTAACTGTGCCCAGGACATACTTGAAAACAAGAGGTAACATTCAATGTATTACTTCCTGGTAAAACATTTTATAAATAAATAAAATTTTGTGAACTTCTACCAAGAGAACTGAATAAGATAATTTTTACATAATTACTGCACTACAAATAGGGACATTGTTACATTTCCTTTGTTTTACTAGTCCTAAATTACTTATACACCTCTCAAAATGCACCCTTATACACTATGCACAAAAATTATTAAAATAAGCATATTTTCCAGGTACAGACGACAAAGGAGATTATAGGTGGCACACCACTGTTTAAAAGAATTTTTTTTTAAGGAGTTTACATTTGGTGCTCACCTTCCGTTGATCCTGGCGTCCCAAAGCTGGATCCAAAGTAATAGCAAGATAGGAGAAAGGAAGAGGCACACAAATTGTAGTGGAATCAAATGATTTCAAATGTATTGATGCATCAGAGCTAACAATAGTAACGTTCCTCTGAGGAAGGGACTGCTTGTCCTGAAACGTTACTATTGTTAGCTCTGATGCATCAATACATTTGAAATCATTTGATTCCACTACAATTTGTGTGCCTCTTCCTTTCTCCTATCCAGGTACAGACGAGACACCGAGTATTCTAAAACTTGCCTTAAACTAGCCCGGTTACATTCTGGGTACGTGCTGGGTGTAACCTGGCTAGTTTAAGGCATTTCTGCATTGACTAATGACCCATAGGATTAACACAGCAGGGTCCCTGGCAGTCCCATTCTGAGCGGTGATTCTATTTTAAATGGCAAGAAAAATAAATCAAACAGTATTAATCAACCTAATAAGCCAGAAAATCAATATCTGTACCATTTGTTACAAATTATAATGCAGTAAGTTATGAGATAAAAATATAATCAATAAAAATTGGAGGTTACTATCTAATGATCCAATACTTGATCCACACTTAGAGACGAAACCAAGATTTATCTTCCGAAAAGCTAATAACTTAAAAAACTGTTTGGCCTCCAGCGATTTTGGTATTAAAACTGTGCAAAGAACTGGATGGTTGACACAAAAACTGGTTGGCAATTTTTGCTGTGAAAAATGTAAGGCTTGCAAGCTATTAAATAAATAAAGAAAGAGTTTCAGTTAATTTGTAACTAAGGTAAAGTTTATTATTGATGATTGTATTTCTTCTAACACCACATTTGTTATATATCTTTTAGAATGTCCATGTGGCAAACAGTATATAAGGAGCGGACTAAACGACAGCTTAAAGTAAGAATTCTGGAACACGCGACAAATATTAGAATAGGTTACGAAAAAAATAGCGTGTCACACCATTTTAAAATTCACCATAACAGCGATCCAATCAAATTGAGCTATAAAGGTATCCAAATTGTAGCACCTAATCGAAGAGGAGGTGATAGGATAAAATCCCTCTCGAAACAAGAGAGCTTTTGGATTTTTAATATGCATACAAGAGAGCTTTTGGATTTTTAATATGCACACAATAGAGCTTTTGGATTTTTAATATGCACACATTAGCACCTGAAGGTTTGAATGACGAACTAGATGTTTGGTCTCTTTATTAATTATAGCTTTTGTATTTTTTATAAGTTTTTCTTTATTTTATTCAAGCGGTATAAATATTATATATATTTTTTTTTTTTATTCTTGACTAGTATCAATTCTTGGAGATTTTTTTTTCTCTTATATAACTGTTTTAAGATTCTACTAATTTTATAGAATTATGAGTCATATTTGTAATCTGTCTCCTACTTAGTGTTACATACACGATTTTACACTTTAATATTTGTAGGGTATATTAATATCTTTTACCTTCATGATTTCTCAATTTTCTAAAAGTTTCATCATATGTCCAATTATAACTTATCTGTACCAAACTAATGTTGCGTTTATTTCATTTCAGTGTACGACTTTATTATCATCATAATTATCTAAAGATTTTATTTGGTTTATTATTGTCATTAAATTGTATTTTAAACATTGCTGTATAATTTTTATGCTAGATTGTGATGATTTAATACACATGTGGGGCATACTGTGATTGGTCGAACCACCCCCCAGCACTGACCAGTCACCGGTTCCCGCAGGGTATTTAAATATGTGCTTGTACTAGATTTGATTATCCCTGAAGAAGTATTGGTGCAATAAGAAACGTGTAGAATTCGTACATGGTACATTGTTCCTATGGACTTTATTTGAGCCAGTATTTATCCTTGCATTTATACCTGCTTGCATTCCTTCACCCTTGAAATTATTCTGACGATCGCACATGTTGACGCGGGTCTAGTGACATCAGTGGGCAACAACATGTGCAAACGCAGCCTGGATTTGTTCGGTATATGAGCAGGTGTCGTGCAGGAGACGATCCTTCATCCGTTACCCTACTTACCAGTGCGGACTCCTAGGAGAAAAGAGCAGGACATCGCGGTTCCTTAACATCAGGATCCAGCTGTATACAAGTATATAAGGCTGTTTAGAGCGAATCCGTTATCATCGGATATCATCTGCTGCTGACTGGTGTAACACCTTGATGTCCGTCGGATGAGGGGCCCTGCTGAATGCTGTTGGTAACATGTGCCTAAATACATGTATTGCCTGTTTTCCTCAATATTGATCTACGTGCAATTATTACCACCTTCACCATATTACAATATAATTGAATTTATTACACTATGAGAGTTGTGTGCTGTTCTTCTTTCTTCTGCATGAGCTCGCGCCTGCACGTGCACTGCTCTCAGCTGCTTGCAGAGACAAGGGAATTTGTTTCTGGTGCTCGCTGGCACGTCACAATGAGGGTGAACCAGCTCCGTGATGTCATGGCTGCGCCCCTGATACGCTCTCACATGCTTGCAACTAGCTGGCTAGGAATTGCATGGCCAAGCAGAGCGCATGAGATCATGGTGCTCGAGCGCCGACATGCACGCTCCCAGCCTGGCTGCAGCCTAATGTAACATGGCGTTAAGCCTATGCTAATGGGACATACAACTGTTTTAAAACTGTATTTTGTTAAATGCACTGCAACGACATGACCATTGAGTCCGTAGAAACTCTGATATTCTGCCTTACAATGGATCATGTACTACATCTAACATTAATGAACACAGACACACAAAACGTTGCTCAATACAGTTTATTGTCAAAATTGTTGAAAAACGTTACTCATGCCTCCTAAAGCGATATGAGTCTGTAAATGATTGTTTGTCTCCTTAACACATTCTGTAACTCTAAAACCCAACACTAAATACATGTTTAAATATATACCTTAATGCTATTTGAAAATGGTTATTCTTCATTGTCATTATTAGAAAGTGTCCATTCAATAACATGCAAGTATTATATGTGCAGGAGCTCGTTTATATTAAAACAAATGTTAAATTACAAAACTCAAATGGTAATGCAAGATTCAGTAATATTTAGATTACATTGCAACTACTCACTACTCCACCCCGAGGTCTGTGACATGTGAAAAGTGCTGGCAAAAGACGATTTCATCAAATAAATTATAAATATACTTTGTATAATTAACCATGTGAATTTAAATGAAATGTATGTTCTTGAATTATACCCTTCTCTGCCGGACAGTGCTCCAATGTAAAAATGTTTTAGTGAACTTATGTGATAACTGGTATTGGTATCATGTTGTTCATGCAGTAGAACTGATATGTTACAGAAAAAAAAAGAATAGGGGAGGGAGAAGAGGAAAACATGTAACATCAGTAAAGGATATATTATATGAAATCAAGGTATTCCTTTTAACTAAAGCATGTTTAAAACAACATATTCATTCTTGAATAAAAAATAAAGAATTTCCTAAAATAACACCTAGATGAGGGGGAAGAACCTCAGAACAGACTTTGTCGAAAACGTCAAGGAATTCTACATATACTTCGGGTAGAGAGGGCTTAACCGGTGAGAAGGTCTCTAGACCAGCGAGAATTTGCACCGGAGAGGGAGAAAGTTCTTTAAAACAACATAAGGTTCTCATTTTATCCTTTTTCCCTTCTCTATATATTTCAGAAAACATTATTATTAATATTATATTAAAGAGTTAAACTCCAGCACCTTTCACCCGGCCTCGGGCCGTTGTATAACACATGGACATAGAACACATGGTATAGCAACCAATTGAACTGGTTGCTGTGACGTGTTTGGCACCATTAGAATGATGATACGGGTTTTCCAATCAATGTGTTGCCAACCTTTGACATTATTCTAAATGGAGCAAACCTATGTTGCAGTAGCCAATTTGATTGATTGCTGTATAAAGTGTTTCACTTCCACGTGTTATGCGACAGTCTAAGGCCCTATAAAATTGGAGGGGAAGCCACATCCAGTAGCTGAAGATCAATAAAAGAAGATGTCATGATGAGTAGATGAAGAGAAGATTTCAGTTGAAGCACTGTTTGCTAAGAGATAATGGGGACAGACAGGGTTGCACACCTATCAGAGACATGCAAATGTACCACAAGTGGTATTTTTTATTTACTGTACACTGTATGGTGGAGGGTTTTTATCACTTTTTTTACCCAACATATGTTTATTTTTTTTTTAAATCTCTGGTTAAACCCATGTACAAGCTTCACGTTGCATAGCCAGCAACCAATCTCCCACTGATGAGACCCAAAAGTTCTAAACAGCTGTTTGTGAGGAGGTTTACTGTCTATGCGCTTCTTAAACCCAGGCTGTGCTGAAAAGCTGTGTAATATGGCAGGCTCATAGGGGTCAAAATGGATGAGAAGTAAAGCGTGACTGTGCTCATTTGCATGTCATTACCCAGAATCCCTTGCTGCAGTGGAAAGACTGTTTGCTAAGCGATAATGGGGAAAGACAGGGTTACAGACCTGTCTGAGACATGCAAATGCACCATGAGTGGTATTTTTTATTTACGGGTTAAAAAAATTACCATATGAAGAATTTTCAAGCAACAGATGAAGCAGGACTTCAAGCAAGCTTGAGGTTGCCTCGTTCCCCAGCCTGGGTCCTGTTGGATTGCAAGTAGGCCATCCAGCATGGATTACAAGTTCAACATTGGCCTTGTATAACATGTAGGCAATCAGTCTGTAATTACTATTTTTGGGGAGCCTTTCTTGTTTTTTAAATTTTATGTGAATTTTTTTATTTGGCCCATTGGACCTTGATTGTATTTTTTTTTATGGGTTTTCATTGTTGGGCATTGGCCTTTTTTGGAAGTTATTCTGGGATAGCATCTACATATGTATCAAGACTTACTGGCTCTGGAGCCGTAGCTGAAAAAGCGCAAAGCCCCTGCTCTGGAGATATTGCTGTCACACTCGCACTGTGGCGGATTCAGGCTTCTGGATTAGAACCCCCACAGGGATAATCCTCTAGCACCGAGGTAGTCGCGGTCCTGCGTCTTCCCCCCAGTGCCAAGAATAGTAAATCTTGCTTCATCTGTACATAGATTGGATAAGAGATACATTTAACACTTATATATTTATTTCATTAACTCCTTTAGTGCCAATGTAGCAGCCTAGGCTCTCCTTAAGAGGGCCTGGGTAGCCTTAGTAACACTCAAGTGGTTAATGAACCCTCTAATATATATATACACACATATACATACATATATACAAACAAACAAACAAAATACTTGCAGCAGACTAAACAAATATAAATGATGTTGTTGTCAGTTCAAAGTAAAGGCCAATAATAAACAGCCCCTGACGGTACTAAAGGTAGCTAAGAATGACTACAAGAACAAACAGAAGCCAAAAAAAGCACTTTTTATTCAGTAATATATATATCCGTTTTAGATAGGGGGGAAGGGGGAATTATTCTTTCACCTGGATCCATGGATCCATTCTGATACTTGATGGTATTTCTGCTTGAGTTCAGTGATCATAGTGAGTATAGATTATATTAGCTGTGCAGAGAGTGTGAATGCTAGGGGCAAGCCTCAATCACCGGATGACTGGAATGGGGGATAGGGGAAGTAATGGAGAAGAAAACAAACCGCAGACACTCCAATATCATTAGAAATTTGTATTGAAAGGGTAGAGACAGTGGGTACCATGTACAAATAGCAGGTATAGCTCCTATATATCTCGTATACCTGCTAATTGTACATGGTACCCACTGCCTCTACCCTTTCAATACAAATGGAGTGACTCCAGTTTGTTTTCCTCTCCACTAGTTCCCCTATTCCCCATTCCAGTGATCCGGCGATTGAAGCTTGCCCCTAGCATTCACACTCTCTGCACAGCTGATAATCAGAGAGGGGGTGTGACTCTGTGAAGCAGCTGAGGAAAGGTGCAATACCATTCGTGGGAGGTGCAGCTGTTGGGAGGTTTGCAGTCAAAGGTGGAATATCTGGCTGAGTACCTGAGGGGAAGCGCTATACCTCTACAGTGGAATCTCTGAGGAGAAGCATTACACTAGCTGTGGGATGTGCGGCCGGGCAGTCATCGGAGGACAAAGCTGTGGAAAGATTGCATCTGATCTGAGAGAACCAGAAATTGTCCGGCGAGACACCAGAGAAGAAACAGACAGTCTGAGACCAATGATGCTCCTGTGAAAGATCTGTATGGGAGGCGCCGAGTAAGAGGAACCACCGCACTCTATTGGGAGACCGGCAGTTGCAACTACAGATGCCCGGTGAGAAACTTAGTAAGACGCATATATCTGAATTTTGAGTGGAAAACACTGCGTCCTGTGAGAAGCTTTCAATACATGTGTCATACACTGGCTCTGGGACTCTAAGCCAAAGGTATTTAACTATTGCGGTGTTACCGTTGTGACAGAAAGAAAAACACAGAGACATTATACGCTGCTGTATTGTATAGACTCTCTCAGTACTGTGGGACACCATTGACTTTTGATTCTACAGGGTGTAATTTCTATGTACTGATACTTATATTAACACTTATCCAGATTATGTATATCTAATTCATGGTCTACACCTCATTAGGCCTATATTATTGAATATCTGGAACACGTTTACAACAGTTTGTCGCGCCGAATGCATACAAGGTGTTTTTTCTACTGAATCTTCCTGGGAAGATTTAGTTACCCTCTGAATTTTCTTGGCAATATCTGTTGAAGCCTGAGGCTGCGCAAGGTCTCTGGGTGTATTAGTCCACTTAGGCCTACAACGGCCTGTTACTGCCAGCACTTGATGCTTATCAGGGTCTGTAGGGGCCTTACGTCCTCGGCCCTTGGCTCGGTCGTGGTGCCGCTGTAAAAATAAGTCAGTCGGGGACCTACTCATCAGAGCGGGTGTATAAATGTCCTCCTCCACCCTGCCGGTCGTCTCCATAATGGCCCCATCCGGTTGCACCAGAAGGGTGTTGATGTCTGCGGTGCGGAAAGAAGTACCGGTCGGTACCTCACCGATGGATGCATCCGCTGGAACCTGGGATGGAAACGCATCCTCCTCCCTTGCTTAGATGTTATTAAAGCATAGCCATGCAATTGCCTCATCTGCAGGGCATTGTAAAAAAATAAAAATAAAGATTTTGCATACATGGTTTTTTATTGTTCAAAATAATTTGAGTTAATTACCCACTGTATTATTACAAGCTCAGACAAGGGTATTTTAAAAGGAAGAGTGTGAAATAGTATAATAATGTTGTCAGTAAATTAATCTTAATAGTCATTTTTCTGCCTATCCCCAATATATTAAAGTTTGTTCCTATCTACTGGATACTTGAGGATTTTTTTTAAAATAGTGTACTGAAATTAGTTTTATATCATCTCCCTTCTCGCTCTGTGCTTTTGTTTTGAATGTACACAGGGAGTCAAGATAATTATGTACCACTCACGGGAGATTTGTTTGATGTACTAGCCATACAATACTTAAGTGTAAAACTGTTCAGATCATGAGTGAAATTGACATATAAGGCTGCAGAGATCATATATCAATATTTTCTCATGCCAATTTGGCTGCTCAAATAGATTTGTAGCGACACAGTAAGACAATGGTTGTTTTGCTCCGGTATTGCACCAGTTTTCCAGTAAATAAGTGTTCATAAATAGCCCCAAAAGATGTATTATTGTTTAGAAACAATCTTTCAATTAGTTATCCTACTCTGAATAATTCAGTGCTACTGTTAATATTTTTTCTTTAATTTTGCACTTAATCAGGGATCAGCATCGCATTTATCAACTACAGTATTATCTACTTTGAAAATTACAGTATGAGAACATGTGGGTTTATTTTGGTTCTACTTCTTCGGTGGCGGAAATCTGGACACAAATATAGATAAATCAGATTTTCAAGTAATTTTGTCGCTCTTATGGACCATTTATGATATTTTTGCAACATCAGAGATTATTAGGTGCATCCCTATTGCTGGTATTTATGAAGCATATTTGTATCACAATATGAAAATACTGTAATAAGATACTTGTTTATGACTTTTCAGTATTTCCTTAAATATGCTTTAAATATTCTACATGTGTTTTTTTTTAATAAATCAGATCTGTAATATCAGATAATACTTACTACATTTTTTTCTCATTCAACTCTTAATGACATTTTCAATTACTTTTAATATACTGAGCATCCTTTGATTTCTATGGCAGGCTTTATCCCACCTTCCAAGCAGTGCAAGATATTTGCAACACTTTCTTGTTTTTGACAATTTGTTGCCAATATTCCCAGAAGGTGGAGCTGTAAACTGTAACAATAGATAATGTTACCTTAGTAATGTAAGAATACATTGTAGCTGCTGAGTTACATGAATGAAGGATGGATTGAAACTGAAAAGCAGCCATTTAATGAACCCTGGGAAGCAGGATCTTTGCTGATTGACAAGGGGAGAACAAATCGATTTGGCAACTTAAGTAATTAGTTTTCAATAAAGGTAATCAAAGGCTGCATATATTAAAACAAATTTTTTTTTAAAGTGCCACTTGGATTGCCTCTTTAACTGTGATTATTAATAGAAACTATGACACATATTTCAACTTTTTAAGATACTGGCATTTCACACAACCTTTTTATAAATTACAATCCATTAAAAGTACGAGTTAACTCCACCACAATATTATCAATCATGAACCAATAAACCACTTTAAATATAGGGGGAACGTATTCAAGTTCAAAATATATCCTTAATTAGCATAAACAAACTACATAAAAGAACCTGATCTGCATATACTCATTGCAATCTATTTCAAAACTACTGGACATGATAAAAGAAGTAAACTTGACCTATAGAAAGTGAAAAAAGTTTATGGAAGTTCTAAAAAATAGAATATATATGCCTTAATGTTCATTGAATTGATGAATCTTGACAAAGCTTCAAAAGGCTGAAAAGTTAGAAAGAAGGCCACCACCCAGGAGAATTATTTCTGCCAAGGAACAAGTTAGAAAGACCATGAAAACAAATATCAGGTTTGAATACAAATGTAGATCAGACTTCATATTCTTGGTCTAGTTATAGATTGTACACCACTCAAAGTGTGGCTCTAATTTTGCACATTCATTTATCATTTTACCCATTACAGAATAACTTTGTTGTGGATTTGTCACAAAAGGAGTTAAATACAGTAATAATGTAATTTAGTGTTAGCTACGTAAATATGTTGTGGGTTTTTGTTGGCCTTTGCAGTTTCAGCTTAAAATTGCATGTATGTTTCTTGTTATTAAAATGTATCCCTCTATTATAATTTGCTAGCTCCAAATGCACAACATTGTATTAACAATCTGAGTTAACTATAGGTGACAAAGTATCTGTTAAAAGTGATATTAATGTAAAAATACAAATAAAGAGATTTTAAAAAAAATTGCATGTATGTTACCCCTGCAATGAACGCACACATGAATACGAGGTTAATGGCCTCATCAGCTTCCATGATCTTTCCTTCTTATTAATTTTAAGTTTAAGGTACTGTATGGGCTGGTTATCATGTTAATCAAACCTTTTACTTTATAATCACTTACATGGCTCCGTACAGTTCTATAAATAGAGAATACATGGGTTGGTGTCACCAGGGAATATCTATAACAAATATCAATATTCACATCACATACTAGAATACTGATATAATCTTTATTTTAATTATTGGTCCTTAATACTTTCTGATAATGAACATGTTAATATACAGTATTTTTTGCTTTATAATACATTAAGAGTAAGATACACACTGGCATGTACTGGTAAAACAGCAAGGTATATGGAAATTTCTGTTTTATATATATATATATATATATATATATATATATATATATATATATATATATACATACACAAATAGATTTTACCAGATGGGGGTCCTCTGTTTATATATATATATATATATATATATATATATATATATATATATATATATATATATATATATATATATATATATATATATATATATATATATATATATATATATATATATATATATATATATATATATATATATATATATATATGCAAATATAGCTGTATGCTCATCTGCATGTCTTAGGCAGGTCTGCAACCCCGCCTTTCCCCATTATCACCCAGCATACAGCTCTTCCACTGCAGCAAGGGATTCTGGGAAATTACATGCAAATGAGCACACAGTGTCACTTTTTGCCTCAAAAACCATTTTTAACATGGTTCCCTATAGGCTTAAGCTTGCTGCATGGTCACAGCTTTGAGCACAGCCAGGGTTAAGGTGCATACCCAGAAAACCACCCACAGACAGCTGTTTCAACCTTGATGGGTCTCATCAGTGTGGGGTTGATTTTACTGGGAATGCAAGAGAGGCTATGGGATAGGCTAAACCATAATACTGAGTTAAGTTATGGTGAGTAAAAAAAGTGACAAAAACCCTCCACAGGAAAGCAAATATGCAAATATAGCTGTATGCTCATCTGCATGTCTTAGGCAGGTCTGCAACCCCGCCTTTCCCCATTATCACCCAGCATACAGCACTTCCACTGCAGCAAGGGATTCTGGGAAATGACATGCAAATGAGCACACAGTGTCACTTTTTGCCTCAATAACCATTTTTAACATGGTTCCCTATAGGCTTAAGCTTGCTGCATGGTCACAGCTTTGAGTACAGCCAGGGTTAAGGTGCATACCCAGAAAACCACCCACAGACAGCTGTTTCGACCTTGATGGGTCTCATCAGTGTGGGGTTGATTTTACTGGGAATGCAAGAGAGGCTATGGGATACGCTAAACCATAATACTGAGTTAAGTTATGGTGAGTAATATATATATATATATATATATATATATATATATATATATATATATATATATATATATATGTTATGGTGGGTAAAAAAGTGACCAAAACCCTCCACAGTAAAGCATAAAGCAACTGTAAATATTCCTGTATATTCATCTGCATGTCTTAGACAGGTCTGCAACCCTGTCTTTCACCATTATCACCCAGCAAACAGCACTTCCACTGCAGCAAGGGATTCTGGGAAATGACATGCAAATGAGCACACAGTGCCACTTTTTATCTCATGCTCACATTACATGAGCAACCCTTAGCCAATGCATGCTGCTTTAAACACAGCTTTTAAGCAAGGACTTGGGAGATGCAGTCAGTAAACCCACTCACAGACATGTTTCAACCTTGATGGGTATCATCAGTGTGAGGTTGGCTTGCTGACATTTACTCAAATGAGATAAGAGTAGGTAATCACCACCACTATTAAGGTTATGGTGGGTAAAAAAAAGTGACTAAAACCCTCCACAGTAAAGCATAAAGCAACTGTAAATATTCCTGTATATTCATTTGCATGTCTTAGACAGGTCTGCAACCCTGTCTTTCACCATTATCACCCAGCAAACAGCACTTCCACTGCAGCAATTACTCATGTAATGTGAGCATGAGATAAAAAGTGGCACTGTGTGCTCATTTGCATGTCATTTCCCAGAATCCCTTGCTGCAGTGGAAGTGCTGTTTGCTGGGTGATAATGGTGAAAGACAGGGTTGCAGACCTGTCTAAGACATGCAAATGAATATACAGGAATATTTACAGTTGCTATATATATATATATATATATATATATATATATATATATATACATACATACATACATACATACATACATACATACATACATATATATATATATATATATATATATATATATATATATATATATATATATACAGTGTTCGACAAACCTATACATTTGCACGCCCCGGGCGAGTGGATTTAACAGCGTGGCGAGCTCCTATTGGCCCAGGCAGCACACGTTTGGTACAAGGTGGCGAGTAGATTTTTTTGTTCGGCGAGTAGATTTTTTGGTGATTTGTCGACCACTGTATATATATATATATATATATATATATATATATATATATACACACTCACACTCATACACTCACACACACACACACACTTATAAAAACTTTAACTGTAGTTCCATTTGTCATACAGTGGGTTTCATACCCTTTAATAGACCGGCATGAGAGTTCTTTATATATGTATTACTATGTAATGTCACTTTACTAATCACAAAGAGCCATGTGAAGTTTGAAATTCTACTGTATGGACACAATCATTTAATGTTTAGAAAATTCTTGTTGGTCTAATAAAAGCTACCACAACCTACATTTCTCCAGCACAAAACTGGATCTGTGAATTAAATATGAGTTGAATCAAAGACACTATGATATGTAAAAACTCCTGAACAAAGAACATAAAAAGTGTTCTGAAGGCAATTAATAAACACTTGACAGTGAAATATTACTTGAGTGATTTTACTATTCATTTCAAACCATAGCTACTATGAGTATACTGTACTTCACACAATGTACCTTAGTTAGAAGATATTGCTTCAGAGTAAAAGTACCTCATGCAAGTAGATACTTTCATTACTACCGAACTGACTACCAAAATGCATAAACCTTTTGCTATGGACAGTTCGTATCATGGTTACATATTCTACACGAAAATCAAATACAATTAGAAAAATCAAGTCAGTAACATTTTTGAAGTCCATTAGTCTAATGGGTTCTTGATTTCTTTTTATTATAGGCATCTAACTAAAGTTGCATGGTGTGACCTTATTATATGGCAGCCTTGCTTCATATGAATTCCATGACAATATCAAACAGACATAGCAGTTTGTTGAGACCTCGATATTCATTTTTTTTTTTAAAGTCATCCCTATCAAGTTAGCAACTTTCTTGCAACTTAAAACCTGTTTTCTTACATCATAAGTACTTTATTTCCAAATGTGTCAAAGAATTACTGACAGCATATCACAGCAACATCTATCTCCATTACTATCATTCACTAAATAATTAATGTTAAAAATACTCTTATACACGGTATTAACAAATACAAGAAACATCTATAATGACTATAATTTACAGATTTGTAGATGTTAAACATCCCAATAAAAATATGACGCAAATTAGCTTTTTTTATTGCAGTATATCAACCTTCTCGTATAGCGGTATATCAACCTTAGATAGGAATGCAGTCTGTCAATACTTATTCCTAAGTGGGTGTCGGGGTTTGGGATATTGCTGATCCGCAGGACAGCACTTACAAAGCGATACTCTTACCTGAATTCCTCAGCTTTCGGTTTTTCAGGACAGAAATGATGACGAGGAGGCTGCCCAGGATATCAACCACAGTGGTGAAGATCAGCACGCTGGACAGCGCAGTGACCAGCCAGGCAGCCCGGGGAAGGTTAGCATCAAACAACTCTCCCCTCTCCAAGTCACAGCAGTTCCTGGTGAGGGATGCATTCTGTAGCATCTCTAACTCTTTCTTTCCCTTCCTTCTCATCTCACGTCACTAACATTTAGTGCAGGATCCTGGACAGCGAGTCTGAGGAGATTAAGTTGTTCTCTTCCTCCTCCTCCTCCAAAAGTAAGGTGAGGCGATTGATGCTCACTGATTGACAGCAAGGAACATACTGTAGGTTGGCAAGTGTTTTCATGGTCAGCTGACTAGCTAACTTGACTAGTTACAGTTGTTCCGCCTGCATGTTTAGTATTCAGGGCGTCAGAGGATAAAGAGTGGTTAGGTAAGGAGGGAAAATGAGAAACATAAAATCATCACAATTAGGTTACACACCAATGAGGAATGATACAGTGAGGAATGGTACAGTGAGGAATTAAAGGATACACTGAGGAATGGTACAGTGAGAATGGAATGGTACATTGAGGAATGGTACATTGAGGAATGGTACAGTGAGAATGGAATGGTACAGTGAGGAATGGTACAGTGAGAATGGAATGGTACAGTGAGGAATGGTACATTGAGGAATGGTACAGTGAGAATGGAATGGTACAGTGAGGAATGGTACAGTGAGAATGGAATGGTACAGTGAGGAATGGTACAGTGAGAAAGTATATACTAAGGAATGATACAGTGAGGAATGGTACAGTGAGGAATGGTACAGTGAGAAAGTATCCACTAAGGAATGGTACAGTGAGGAATGATACAGTGAGGAATGGTACAGTGAGAATGAAATTATACAGTGAGGAATGGTACACTGAGGTAGTACACTGAGGAATGGTACAGGGAGAAAGTATACACTAAGGAATGGTACAGTGAGGAATGGTACAGTGAGGAATGATACAGTGAGAAAGTATACACTAAGGAATGGTACATTGAGATGGGCTCACGAGAGTTAAATGCAACAAGGACAGAATAGCTGCGCGAAGCAGGGAAAAAGCTATCAGGGCAGAGAAAGACATTCATGAAGAGAGAGAGAAAAAAATGAGTGACGTGGTGATTACAGGAGTATTTCAAAGCGTGAATGGTAGGAGATACTGTAGGTAGACGGGGAAACACATCCGCAGCTTAATTCCCAGCACGGAGAGGTCTTTGAGAAATACTGCTATGGATGGGGAGAATATGAAATAACTTTGTCTCCCACCGCAAAGCAGGACTTCTAATTTTCCAATGACACTGAACATTGTGAGGAGAAATGATCGGATGAAAGAAGAAGCAGAGCCTGCTTTTCCCAGGGCTTTGTACGAATGTTTTATTGCTGTGTTCGTTTTTCTTTTTTTTCTTTTTCTTTTTTTTTTTACAGTAGAGCAACCACTGAAAGTTTCCAGAGGCAAATCGTCGCACTTCTACATAACCCAGGGGTAATATGAATCAAGGTTCAGATTTTACTTGAATGAGTTATTTGTGGACTGGATGATTGTATTTGCAGTGACTGACGGAGGAGACGGTGCCCATGATAACCTCTGAAGAGACTGCGAGAAGTGGGCACAAAAACACCATGGGTAGTTTACGTGTGTGTGTGTGTGTGTGTGTGTGTGTGTGTGTGTGTGTGTGTGTGTGTGTGTGTGTGTGTGTGTGTGTGTGTGTGTGTGTGTGTGTGTGTGTGTGTGTGTGTGTGTGTGTGTGTGTGTGTGTGTGTGTGTGTGTTAATATTTCCGTTTTCAGCCCTGACATTTTGAAATGCCTCACCAGAAATACTGTAGGCAACAAGGGAATTTAGATTTTGCTAATTGAAGAAAGCACTGAAACAATGTACCCATTATGATAGATTCATAACATATAGAGTTACATATAACTCCCTGCTATGCTTATCACTGACCTGTCATACTGTAAGTGATCATGAGAGTGGTAGTTAGGCATCTGAAAATAATCCATAATATTAGCTAAAACACTATATTGAAAAGGGAATAGACAGATTAAGAAGTACAGTACCCTCTAATTTTCCATCAATAGTGATATGACCGTGACATATTTATATTAACCCCTTCCTTGCCAGAAGGACTAGCCATGTCAGTAATGTACTGCTGTTGTTCCTTCTGACAAGTGTGTGTGTGTTCTAGGGCTAGTAAAATAATTTTCTCTTTAATATTTATCTACCAGCTGAGAGACCCGGCGTTGCCCGGGATGTGAATCCCTAATAATTGTTTTGTGGGGATGTGAATCTTGGGAGGGTGAATCTTGGGTGGGTTGAATCATGGGTTGGGGGGGGGGGTGAATCATGGGTGGGTGTGTGGGGGGGTGAATCTTCGATGGGTTGTGGTGAATCTTGGGTGGGAGGAGGTGAATCTTGGGTGGGTGTGTTGGGGGGGGGTGAATATTGGATGGGGGGTGAATCTTGGGTGGGGGTGTGAATCTTTATGTGAATCTTGGGTTTGTGAATCATTTGTGAATCTCTGTGAATCTTGGGTGGGTGGGTGGGTGATTGCTACTGAATCTTGGTTGGGTTGGTGGGTGGCTGGGAATCTTGGGTGGGTATGGTTGTGAATCTTGGGTGGGTGGGTGTGAATCATGGGTGGGGGGGTGGTGAGGTAGGGGGGTGTGAGTCCCGTCCCCCCCTCCTCCCAGGCGATCGGCCCCCCCCCCCTGTGCCCGGTGCTTGTCATCATCCCCCCATCCCTGGCAGTGTTTCTCTCCCCCCCCTTGTCCCCTGCGTGTGTCCCCCCCCTCCTCACCCCTCCCCGGCGCTCCCTGCTGAGGGGAGGAGAGAGAGAACGGGGCCCGTGGGTGGTGAGGAGAAGCGCCGTGCGCTCCTTCCACCCCCCCCTCCACCCCTCCCTGGCGCTCCCCGCTGAGGGGAGGGGAGAGAGAATGGGGCCCGCGGGTGGTGAAGAGAAGTGGCGTGCGCTCCTTCCACCCCCCCACCTCGGCGCTCCCGGCGTCCTCGCTGAGGGGAGAGGGAGAGAAAACGGGGCCCGCAGGTGGTAAGAGCTGCAGGTGAGGGCGGTGATGTGGGGTGGGGGCCGGCGGGAGGTGATCTGAGTGTGAGAGAGTGTAAGTAGTGGAGTAACGGTGGTAAGTAAGGGGGACATGCAGAGTAGTGGTGGCGGCAACCGGGCTGCTGAGAAGGTGGGCAATTAATATGTTATCGTGCGTGAAGGGTGGCATTTTGTGAGCAGGCGGGAAGGTGTACATTTTTAATTAAGTGTGTTAAGGAAGGGGGACAATTAATATTTAATCGGGCGGGAAGGCGGCCATTTTGTGTAGTGTGCGACAGGGTGATTCTGATGGGGCCAGATGTACGTATCGACTGTGAATTAAGCGTCCTGCTGAGGTGGCTTTGGCGGGAAGGCAGCCATTTAGCCGAGTAGCAGTGCCACCAAGCGGGTGTGGAGCGGGTGGGAAGGCATACATTTGGACACGTGCATGGAATGTGGACAATTGCGGGGTCTGTGAAGGCTGAAATGTTGATGCTTGACAATTAATATGCGTGCGGGAAGGCAGATATTTTGAGCGTGAAGCTGGCGACAGGGTGATGATGGGGCCAGATGTGGGCAGTAGCGGTGCAGACCGTAATCGGGCTGGTGAGCGCGGAGCGGGCGGGAAGGCGGAGGGAGTGATTTGTGACAGTAAGGGGAGTGCTGAGGTCGTCATTTGTGAGAGCGTGGACGGGTAACAGGGGGGGTGGACAGAGAGGTGGGTTAAACTTACCAAGGTGGATGTCTGACTCCGCAGGGGTGATCCCATGTGTGTAGGGTGAGTCTGCAGGGAGAGAGTCTCCGAGGCTAATAGGCTTCAGAGTCTTTGGTGACAGTCTCAGGGGGTATGATGAGTCTGCAGGGGTGAGACTCTGTGGCAGTATGTGTGTGTGTCTGTGTGTGTCACAGTGGAGTAGGTGTGTCCGTGATGTCAGCGTACCTCTTGGCCAATGAGAGCCGTGGGAGAGGCGGGGCATGGGCGGGCGGACCGACGGACCAATGAGAATCTCAACATCTACTAACAATCAAACAAATTTCATTTTTATATATATAGATAATGCAAGAGGTTACTTACAATAATTTACTGCAATAATATGATTATTTCTATTGTTTACATCACATTGTATACTATGCCCCAAGCATGTTGGGGGGATGGTGGAAAGAGAAAGAAGGAAGGGGGGAGGGGGCACTACATCATACACTTACGTTGTTTTACTGCGTCTACTGTGTTAATTAACCGAATTTATTATTTGGTATCTACTGTAGGAGCCTCGGTATCAAGATGTGAATTTCTGATCTCCCTAAAAGTGACAGCTATTCCTTTTCTGATCAGCAAGTAGTCGGAGTATGTACTAAATGTAAAGCCATCTCAGAATATTGTGCATACAGGCGATTTCAACACGGGATTGACTGTTTCCATTGGTCAAACAAGCACATACAATTTTAACAGATGATGAGGCTGAATAAATGTCCTATTAAACTTCCCAATATATCCCAATATTATTGAAATAGCCGAATGAAAAGAGAATTATGTTGCAGCCAAGATAAGTGCATCAAATACCCAGTGAAGTGAACAGGCTTTCAATGGGTCTGTTCAGTCAACACCGAGCACTGTACACACCATTCCATGCATAGACAGCAGGGCATGCGTTCAGTTGTGGAAGTTTTGTTCTTAGACTTCCATACTGTATTTCAACAACCTTTTATAGCATGTATATATACACATCACCTAGTACATGAACAATTATCAAATGATATGGTATTAACACGTGAATATTAAACTAAAGAAGTAGTCATTTTTAGTCATGACCCTTATATGAAGTCAGAGAATTGTTAGAATATTACGATAGGTTTGAAAGTTTTATTATTACTTCAAACGGGAAAATTAGAGCAACCAGGCTGCACTCATTTCAAGAGACTTGTTACATCGTGTCAGTTTAGTTGTTGGGGCTTTGATACTATAGTGCACGATTCAACCCGATAAATGGTCGGATAAAGGCTGCTGTATCTGTAGTGTCTTCTAACCAATTTGTCTCAGAGATTGGGTGACCTCCTGCTGGTAAGATTTACTGTGTCTCCCAATTCCATCCTTAAGTCCATGTCAGTCAGAAGAATACCCAAAATTGCAGGCAGTAAGGCGTTTCACATATTACACTCCTAAATTGTAAATCTAAGGGGGTAGTTTATTATTTGAGTAGCTCATGCCACCTTATATACAGTATACTGTATGGACATGTGCATGTGAGAAATCAGATTCCGCATATTGGAGCATGCTCGGAACATCAGGCATGCCCAGCGAGACTTGGAGTCATGTAAAAAAATTACAACCCTTGCCAGACATTTTTTTGGCTAAACATGACTCGGATCCATCGTCATTAATAGCTTTTTTCATTGATAATGTCTCGCTTGGCATTAGAGGTGGAGACCTAGAGAAATCCCTCTTGAAAAAAGAATGTAGGTGGATCACCCAATTGGAACCTTGATGCCTCATGGCCTAAGTGATTATATTGGTTATGCCATGTTTCTCTAGATCATTAGATTATGTATATACTTCTGTGCTTTCTATGATTTAGCATACATTAATAATGTTTTTTTTTTTAGCTCTCTGGGATTATGAGTTGTTCATGTTTGTATACTTGCCCTTTCTTGGGTTTGTTATATCTATATGTACTGTATTTTTTTTACCCATTACAGTGTACCTCTTATGCGCTTTATTCTGTTCCGCAGTGTAATATGTTTCTATGCAGTTGCAGTACATTTCAGATAGAATGTGTTATCCTCTCCTGTGCTCTGATTGGCTTAGCAAACGCATCTGACTGATGACGTTAATGAAGACGGACGATAGAAATAAGTCTGTGGGTGCCGAGAATGCACATTTTAAGTTAAACTTCTTTGTCTTTTGTCACTGTTTTGTCACAGAAATTGTATTTGTAATGGTGATATTTTTAATTAAAAATCAAAACACAATTTCAGTGCCAAAACGCAATGAAGTTTGACATACAGTAGAACGCGTGTTTTAGCTATTTGCATTTCTATATTTATAGTAACTGTGAATTCCTTGTGTGTGTGTCAGTCAGTGTGTGTATGTCCGTCAGTGTGTGTGTGTGTGTGTTTGTGTGCATGTTCGTCAGTGTGTGTGTGTGTGTGTGTGTGTGTGTGTGTGTGTGTCAGTCAGTTTGTGTATCTCTTATTACAAACAAAACATGCCCTCTCTTCTCTAAAGAAACCTAACATCGATATCTGTGACCGCAGCCTGAGATCACCACCTTAGTTTGAGGAACACCCCCCTGACATGTTGGTGCGGTCCAAACACAGCTTGTACTTTTGCTGCACAGATGTGATGTCACTGGGAGTAGGAAGGAGGCAGCCAAAATACTAATAGAACTGAACTGTTTCAACCAGTTGCCCTGCACATCCTGATCCCATCCGGCTGCAACTTCGGCCCCACTCTCTACCCCCCTGGCGTAGGTACAGAGTGAGTGTGTGTGTTAGTGTGTGTCTGTCTGTGTGTTTGTGTGTCATCCGTCCAGTGCTGCCTCCTCTCTGGTGACTCCTCCTGGTGGAAGCTGGCAACACTAACGGACTCTTCTGCCAGGAGTGATGTCCCTTCCGTCACCACTGACTTCCGTCTCCAATCAACTACATTCACTCCGCTAAAGAAGTTTCACTTCAAAAGTTTGATGCTGCTCCACAGAACCACTCCTGTAAGAAGCCATTACTGGTGAAATGGCCCATCGGGGTGCTTTCTGTCTTGCCGGGACCTAGCCTTCACCTTTAATCTTTACCACTTACTGTGAGCAGTGTGCGGTCGGACGTGTGGATTGATGGACGGATGACGATGGGTGAGGTTGATACCAGAGCCACCCCTTCCAGCTGACTGCTGGTTGATCTGGATGATACCTACCTCATACTTTGAGTGAAAAATCCATATCTGGGATGAATATGGCTATCCGCCCATCATCGCTAGAATACCGCCACCCATGATAACAATATGGGACACTGGGGAAGTATAATTTTATATGCCCTCTCCTACTGCTTATAATTTGGGACTTTCTCTCTATTGAAACACCAATGTACACGTTATTCTCTTTCAGCCTGCATTATCTGTGCTGATACATTGCAATCCTCCTTTCAGCAGTTTTTGGACATACACATTTTTTCTATACTGGGAATTGGATCTCCAACAGTGGACCTTTCTCCTCCTGAGTCTATTACTCTATTCATTACATTTGGAATCTTTACTTTTCCTATACAGGGTTTTGTCCTGTTCCACTTTGTTCTTTGTTATTGCATATGTGTGGTTTTTCTTGGACCGATCGGTCAAGACTTTCAGTGGGAACCCACTGTTTGTCAAGGTATTCCTTGTTCATCATGCTGTCAGTGTGCTGCTTTGTACTCAATTAGAGTTATTTATTTGTGTAACCTTAGTTAGCATACTTTAGCCTTGAGGGCATTTTTGTGCAAGGCTTTCTTTATTTTCCCGCCTGATTTTAATCTGTCTTTTTTTACTTATTCTCTGCTTAATTGGTATACTAAACTTTTGTTACTTTTTGGATCTATCAGAGTGATTGATGTGGGTTTTCTTTCTTTTTGTGTTGATATGTACACAGTTGTGTGAAAAAGAAAGTACACCCTCTTTGAATTCTATGGTTGTACAATCAGGACATAATAACAATCATATGTTCCTTAGCAGGTCTTAAAATTGGGTAAATAAAACCTCAGATGAACAACAACACATGACATATTACACTGTCGTGATTTATTTAACAAAAATCCACCCAGGAGTCACCGTTCTTCATAAAGTATGGGTTTCATGCTAATCGACTTCCTATCCCCACTCCCACCTCTGGAGTCCCTGCTGCAGATTCCAGGGTTACCCCTCTTCAGGACTCTTGGAGGAGGATTCAAGGAATATTACGGAAATCAGTCCGGAGACAGAAGATACAGGCGCATTGTCTTCGTAAAGAAGTGCACAAATATAGACCAGGAGATAAGGTCTGCTCTCTTCCAAGAATATCAGGTTGAAGACGCCTTCTTTGAAGTTATCTCCTAGGTTCCTTGGCCCCTTCTCTATTTTACAACAGGTAAATCCTGTGGCTTACCATCTTCCCTCCCGCCATCCATAAAGATTCCGTCAGTCTTCCATGTTTCCCTCTTAAAACTGTTCATCTCAAGTGCTCAGTTCTCTCACCATCCACACAGGCCTCCTCCAGTTATGGTACAAGGACAACAGGAATTTGAGATCCAGTCCATCATTGACTCTCGCATCTCCCGAGGCAAGGTCCAGTTCTTGGTCCACTGGAAGGGGTATGGACCGGAGGAACACTCCTGATTCTCACGGCTAGAACTCCATGCTCCGTCTTTGCTCAGGCATTTTCATCAAATGTTTCCCCATAAACCCTGGGAGGATCGTCTGAGTTCGATCTTCGAGGGGGGGGGACTGTAAGGGTCCGGAGTTTGCCTCCACCACGCTGCACATCCCACTTACCTGCTCCAGTGGTCAACGTAGTTCCACTGCCCCACCGGTCCCCTGCCCCCACGGGCATCTCTCCCGCGGCTCCCTCTCCTCTTCCGGGTCACGCGTGCCAGCCCTTCGGAATTACAGGGCGCGCGCGACCTGACATACATACTATCATCTGAAAAACATAGGTGAGTCAAGGACTCACCGTTTGATTTTGATTCCTTTTCCTTTCCAATTTAATGTACAGCATTGAACAATTTTTTAAGTGTTGCTGTGAAACGCTTTGGTGACATGGTGTCTCTTGTCGCACTCCTTTGCTGATCTTTATCTTGTTTGTATCTTCATGTAACCTAAAGGTGTATGTGTCATTGTCGTAAATGTTTCTTAGAATATTAATGTTTGCTTCATCAACACCTTGGCTTCTTAATGTACAGTGTATGTATGTATGTATGTATATATATATATATATATATATATATATATATATATATATATATATATGTCTCAAATAAGTGAGCGCTAAATCAATGTGATTAGAGTTAAGTATAAATAACAAATACAACTAATGGAATTAGGGTCAGGAAAAACAAATGCTAAAAAGGGTGGTATTAGAGATGTGAATATTTTGGTGACTTAGCAGCTTCTAGTGGACTACCAAATTAAAAAAAAAATAGATACAGAAAAACAATAGAAGCGCTTCCTCAAAAAAACTCAAATTAAATGGTAATAGTAGAAAAATAAAAATATCACAAGGATAGAATAAGCACATTCAGAAACAATGAATGTATCATCACTAATAACCTGACTGCAGATAATGACTATTTATATACATGAATTATTTAAAATAAAATGTATATATAAATGAGTACTACAGCAACTGGACTAACACGTATGTATATATATATATATATATATATATATATATATATATATACAGTGTTCGACAAATCCATTCACCTACAGGCCCGTGGCGACTGGATTTGACCCCGTGGCAACCTCCTCTTGGCCGCCCAAGCAATGGCGGGGCTGGGGGCGGGACTAGGTGGCGGGTCCGAAATGTTGGTGATTTCTGTCTTTTCTACAATATACATTCAACAAATCTTAACCTGAGTGCTGTCTGCTGATTCCCGTGCGAACGGTATCGTATATTTGTCTACTTATGATGGGACATGCACCTACCCTATTGTGTTAAAAATAAATATATGAAACCGTTCTGTGGCTAACGAAATGCTTTTATTTGTGCGAGCTTTCGAGATACACTGATCTCTTCTTCCGGCGATGTTACAATGAATGAAGCAAAAGGTATACTTAAAAACAGTGTCTCTTGGAATGTTATCTGTGCTGTTCCTTCCCCCCCGGTGTGGATGTGTTTTATGGCTAGAGGTGTCAAAAGGTTACTGAAAGCAAGTGAAGAAAGAGTGTGTATGTGTATCAGTGTGAATAAAAATGAATGGAGAGCCCACAGTATATACAGTGCTTTACACAAGGTGTGTGTGGAGTGGGAGTGGATATAAATGGTGTGGGTGGGTGTGGAAATGTGAGAGTTTGTAGCACAACTAAAAGTGTGTGTGGATACTTAGTGGTCCCTATTGGTGTATAGGGATGGAAAAACAAGGAGTATTAGTATGTGTGAGAGACAGCTGTGTGTGCAAACATATAGCACAGTATGTACAGACATGGCCTTTAGCGCTCATGGGACGAGAGTTCACTACTGTCAGTAATGACTCATAAAATTTCGATCTCTGTTTAGGCCACTCCTCTTCAGTGGTTATCCACAGATACCCCCCCTCCCCTCCCTAAGTGGTGTGCTGATATTTCACCTACCCCTGTGGTGGCCCTCTGCTATGATATGTAGTAGTGTGGTCACATGATTACTATCAAGAGTGTACAGGTGCGCCTATGAGTATTCTAAAACTTGCCTTAAACTTGCCTTGGAAAATCTGGGGCTATCACCAACATGATCCAGGTACATGCTGGGTACATGCTGCAAACATTTCAGTGACATTTCTGCAGAGACTAATGGCCCATCGGATAAACAGCAGGGGTCCCTGGCAGTCCCATTCAGTTTGAGGACACCCTCCGTCTGCTAGGGACCCCCGCTATTAATCCAATGGGCCATTAGTCTGTCTGCAGAAATGTCACTGAAATGTTGCAGCATGTACCCAGCATGTATCCAGCATGTACCCAGGATGTACCCAGCATGTACCTGGGTCTTGTTGGTGATTGCCCCAAATTTGTTTTAGAATACTCATCGGCACTACAGTACTTGGGTTTATATATATTAACTCAGTGTGGTGATTTATACTGTACTACCTGGCAATATACCATCTAAGTGACCAGAGTCTGGTTCTGAGGGAGAATCACGCTATAACACACAGTGATTTTTCTGGGGATCTTTATTTCTACTAAGGGGAGCATACAATCAAGGGCAATTTACTCAGACTCATGGGAGTTACCTGGGTCTGCCTTGACACTTAAGTGTCAAACTTATCCCAGATTATAGTGTCATCAGGCATTCCTGTGTTATCCATCACACACTTAGTATATATCACGGATCTTTAGCATCTCCGCATCTAGTAGGTTTTAACGTCATATTTGTTTTTTTCTTTATCACAATAAACGATATATTAGTCTAGTGGAGGAAGAGTGCTTCTGTACAGGTATTCTTTCTCTTTATGTATTTGCTTGTTTGCCTAGCACCCATAGCACCCCTCCCCTACATTAGTTATGTGTTAGGCATTAGTTATGTGTCAGGCAGTGCGGTCTCCATTTTTCTTTTATATATATATATAGAGATAGATAGATAGATAGATAGATAGATAGATAGATAGATAGATAGATAGATAGATAGATGTCTTTCACTTTTAAAGAAACAAAAGTGGCTACGGCTAGAGTACCACATGCAATATTTCTATATGGCCTCTCTCCGAGTTTAAAAGGCATATATTGTACCTTGCTTTATTTATTAGCATAGAACTTGGTATTACTTGTAGCCGGGACCCCTTTTTCCACCATTTGTTGTTGTGGGATGGGAGATGCTGCACCTAGGGAACGCTCCGATAACGGAGGTTCCGCGTAGAGGGAGCCGCCATGTTTAGGTTGGCGCCGGCGCAGAACTGGTCTGGCAGGAGGTTTCGCATGCGTAGACAAGGTGAGCAAAGCCAGCAAAGGAGGAGAGCTCGGATAGGCGGGGAGTTAGGGAACTACGGGTCCCTGCAGCCCCGCGGGGCCCCGTGACACGCAAGGACCAATCAGGTACGAGGAAGGGAGGAAAAGGAAGTGGTGGGGCGCACGTTGGCTCAGAGCTAGCTGTAGGAGGAAGGAGAAGGAGCTCCGGTGTAGTGAGGCAGTCCGCCCCCTACCTAGGCCGCATGCCCCAGGCCCAGTTAGGCCCTGAGTCCCAGTAGTGTGAAGCTAAGCTAGGGACTGGCCATAGACAGGTTCCGGATTCCCTTACTGTTACACGATCGCTACCGGGACAGTTCTAAGTCAGCGGGAGGTCTGGGATCAGGCCCCGCTACCAAGTTGCAGCGTGTCTGGGTGGGATCGCCCCGGACACCTACGGGTGACGTCGTCTACGCCCACACCGATCCTTTGTGAAGATAGTTGCAGAACCGGGTATGGGAGTGCCCGGCAGGTAAACTTCAAGTGCACCAACGGTACACCATCATTCACTCGGGACACGGTGGCTGCGCAGTCACATACATATACATTCACTGTCTCACTTGAGGGTGGGGGACGTATTCCAAGAGGGAACTGGACACGGGGTGGGATCACCCGGTGAAGGGAAGGGGAGAGTGAGCGTTCGGCAGGATGCTGAGAGTAGTGTCTCCTCTAGGGAGGGACACCTGTTGATAAAGCTTATGGTTGCTACAAGTAAAGTATATTGGTTAAGGAATATTGCTGTGTGTGTGTATTAATGTACATAAGTTCCTGCGAAGACCCACTTCCCCTCGGGCGGAAGCTGTCGCAGGTGGAGGCGCTGCACCAAGTTATAAGTATTGTGCGTACCCCAGGCTCCCCGTGGCAGAGGCTCAGGCCCTGTGAGCATACAGGTTATACAGCATATGGTAGTGGTCTGTGTTCGCTAGGAACCAGGGCTACATACTCATTAGCCTTTATAAAAAAATACATTGAATTAGTGAGTTCGATATAGCCGATTTAGTTTGTGTAGAAGCTAAATAAAAATAGCAACTCTTAAATATGTACATGTAGAAAATAACATTTTCTGAAACATACAGTAGTATTTGCCATTCAATACAACACACACAAACGATATACAGTACAAATTGGTTAATATTGGCACAAACTGAATGTTGCCACCAAACTCCCATTTGAGAGAAAAAGGTAAATCTATGTAATAATAAAGGTTATATATTTTGCCAGTCCTAGTATGCAAATATAGTATGCATATAGCTTGTATACTATAATAAATCTTTCCCAGTGTCATGTGGTAATTACACCAAAGAGGGGTAGCGAGTTCCACAGAAATCAGTGATTGGCCCATTTGAATTCCTTTATATGCAGGGTCAGGTGACGAATGATAAATCTAGTGCAATATTTTTGCCCCAGATTTGCAGCCAGGAGACTTTGATAAATAACCCTCAGAGAGATTGTGACAGCAGCACTAGTTGTAGTACCATGTTCAAGGACCTGACATTAAGTTGTAGAAGAAAAGCAATTTTCTCTGACAAAAGAACCAGGTATCATATCAAGCTGGAGGGGTTAAACTCATGAGGTGTTTGTGAAATGTGTCTCGAATGCAGTGGTCAAGATGTTGCAGATATAATGCAGATGCTTGGGAAAGGCACAGAGATCCCTAATTTCAGATAAAACAGAAATGAATGGTTATACAGTATGGAGTACAGTAAGTAGGAAGGTTAAACGTTTCTCTTTATATACAAAATGCTTTCTTTTATTATGATTCTATCACGGGTTACCAGAGAATATAATAACCTTTTGTTAATACCCTACACCTATGGAAACCTAGAAGTTTATTTTCTTGAACAACCGCAAAATATTATACTGTAGAAATCTGGCATTGTTTGAAATCTAGCATGGCAAGACAGCAAATACTTGTTCCAGTATTTCTCATAAATAAAGTAAAATAATAAGTACTTCTTGTACATATACAAGTTTCCCAACCTGACAATCATTTTATGAGGGAAGCATTATCTGTGTGCGGGTAAAATGTTCTTTATGCTATTTGTATCGGAACAATATCCTGCTACGTAAAGAACAGCAGGCAATCAAAAATATGCTATTTTTAAGTATAGGAAAAGAATTGAAACTTGAGAAAGTCCATTTGTTTTCTTGGAATAACATTCAACAGCAAGCGTTATAATCTAAAACAAGAAAGTTTTTTTTTAACACCAGTAATACTGGATAATGTATTAGATGTGCAAAACTTTCTTGCATGTTTCAAAGGAGAAATGTTGGACTTTCGTAACACATGAGAATTTTGTGAAGTCATCAACCAGGATTGAGGAACCCTTGCTTATGAAAAAAACTCCTCTACCATTAAGTGTGAAAATCTGAATGGATATAGTAATTTTTTTATTTTTTTATTTATAAAATATTTTACCAGGAAGTAATACATTGAGAGTTACCTCTCGTTTTCAAGTATGTCCTGGGCACAGAGTTATGACAAATAATACATGGTTACAAATACAGTTACATAAATGAGTAGGTTATACATTATATACAAGACATTGCATGCACAGTTAAAGATTATATTATGGGCGTATGAAACAGTTACAGACCAGATTAAAATGTGTGACAGCCTTAGATTTGAAAGAACTTAAACTGGTGGTGGATGTGAGAGTCTCTGGTAGGTTGTTCCAGTTTTGGGGTGCATGGTAAGAGAAGGAGGAACGTCCAGATACTTTGTTGAGCCTTGGGACCATGAACAGTCTTTTGGAGTCTGATCTCAGATGATAAGTGCTGCATGTGGTAGGGGTGAGGAGCTTGTTCAGGTAGCTGGGTAGCTTGCCCATAAAGAATTTGAAGGCAAGACAGGAAAGGTGAACTTTGCGCCTAGACTCGAGTGATGACCAATCTAGTTCTTTGAGCATTTCGCAGTGATGTGTGTTGTAGTTGCATTGGAGAAAAAATGACAAATTGAATTGTAGAGGGTGTCAAGTTTGCTAAGGTGGGTTTGAGGTGCCGAACCATATACTATGTCTCCATAGTCAATAATTGGCATTAGCATCTGCTGTGCGATACCCTTTCTGACAGGAGACTTAGGGAGGATTTGTTCCTGTAAAGTACCCCTAGTTTGGCATAGGTCTTGGTTGTCAGGGTATCAATGTGCATCCCGAATGTTAAGTGGGAGTCAAACCATATGCCCAGGTATTTAAAACTAGTGACAGGGGTTAGGGTGGTGTTAGCGTTGGTTTTAATCTGGAGCTCAATCGCTGGAAGCTTTAAAAATTTAGTCTTGGTCCCAAATACCATTGGTACAGTCTTGTCAGTGTTTAAAAACAGTTTGTTTTGGGAAATCCAGTTTTTCGAGTCTCAAAAAGTCAGACTGAAGTATGTGTTGAAGGTCAGAGAGGCTATGTCTGTGTGCATATAGGATTGTGTCATCTGCATACATGTGTATTGAGGCTTCCTGACAAGCTGTGGGAAGATCATTGATGAACACTGAGAAGAGTAGGGGCCCCAGAACAGAGCCTTGCGGTACACACAGGTGATATGCAGGGGGTTGGAGTTAGAGCCTGAGATGGACACATGTTGGGATCTACCTGATAGGTAGGACTGAAACCAGTTTAAAGCATGCTTCCCTATTCCAGAGCTCTGGAGTTTGTTAAGCAAGATGACATGATCAACAGTATCAAAAGCCTTTGCAAAATCTAGGAATACTGCACCAGTGAGTTGAACCCGTTCCATTCCATTCCAAGAGTCTGAGATAGCCTATAGGGGTTAATATCAATTTAATGTATACAATCCCCCATAGTGTTTAGGGAATATACATAAACTATAGGCTCTGTGCACTTAATCTGCAGCAATCTGAGGTAGCCCTATAGGAGTTAATATGAAATATCTATCATATATATATATAAAAACAAAAGAAAGCGCACGGCCCATAGCATAAAATCTTTAAACATTTAATGAAAAGGATAGGGGAAGGGGAGGAAACAGGCTCACTCACAAGGGATGCTGATATTACTATTATTATTGGTCGTTTTTATTTTAACTGTGCACTTTATTATATCGGATTGTTCCATTTTTATATTTTAATTATTACATTGTCGTTATTGCATTATTAGTTTATAGTGTTGATCTCGTGGCGCTGCTTGATTTATGTGTATGTATATATATATATATATATATATACATATAGCTCAACCCCTAATAACGCTGTGCTTGGGGTCCAAAGAATTACATTGCGTTATAAGCGGATCGCGTTAGAAATAATGTACAATTGTATGCATTGTACAATAAAGTATTTAAGATACAAATAATCGTGCTGTAAAGTATTCATAAATATGAAAATTGGGAGCCACCCTTGCATCACGTTATAAGCAGATTCGCGTTGTAACGGATCACGTTATAACGGGGTTGAGCTGTATATACCAGTCTGTGTTGACTAGGCTTAATGTATATAATCCCCCATAATATTTGGGGAATATACTTAAACGGTAGACTCAGTGCACTTAATGTGCAGCAACTATTGATCAATTCCAGTGAAAACAATAAAGTGATTAAGTGACCTTACTCATAAATCAAAAAACGAATCAATATTTACATAAAAAAATACCTCAGTGTATCAAACGTGTCCTGTATATACATATGTGATAAAGCAAAGGGATCTCCGTTTAGTTAGTGACGAGTATCTGATAGTATTGGGGTAATATCTCCCTGAGCAGTGCTGCTGAACACTCTCTCTATCGGTTTTTCTATAGTAAGGCGGGGAGATTAATGTTAGAAGCCTCGTATAATAAGGAAACAAGCAATGCATGGTGAAGTTAAAAACGGATCAACAGGAGAGCTACCTTCAGCTACTGGCTGCCTCCTGGAGCCCACAACCCATGACTAAATTAGACAGCTTATTGAGCTAACCAAAGTTTGCTAGATATATAGTGGAAATGAATACATAAACACAGTATAATCTTTCTCAATACATACAGTAAGTAGCTTGTGACATTGTTTCCCCAGATACCACAACATATCCTGTTGTACTTTGATGGCTGTGAGGGTTTAAAATATTACACAAGAGGTAACAAAGACCACTACATATGTTCATATAGAATCAGCCCCAACAAGTTAACCCTTTCTATCCTATAGAATGTATTCTACAGTATATAGTCTATATACCAATGACTGTGCACTGGAACAGAGGGGCAAAGCTGGGGAGGCGCGAGATTCTCTGTGGGGGGCGCTGGGTTTACAGAAGCCCCACGCGCTTCCCAAAGGAATTTAAATGAAATACCAGGGGAGTGGCGAAGGCCTCTGTAACTTCACTTACCTTGACTCAGATGGCTTCTGGAGAAGCATTGCCATGGCAATGTGACATCGTGACATCGTGACATCAGAACACCAGAGGCAAGGTAAAGAGGGAGTGGGGGTAGAGCCGACAGGGGGCACAGGGGGAAAAGATTGCGCACCCTTGCACTGGAATATATTTTGTTTAATTGAAAATCCTCTAATCATTTATCCACTTCTCTTCCAGTGGACCACCTCTCCTACTCACTGCAATAGACACTCCCTTGATCTGGCTCTCTCTCGCTTCTGTTGTCTCTACCTCTTCTAATACTCCATTCCCTCTCTCTGATCATCACCTCCTGACCTATTGACTCGCTCTACCCTCCGCACCCTCCCAATCACCTTTTCCCACATGCAGATACTGCAATTTTTAACATCTTTACAACCTCTCCTCTTTTCTATTTGTAACCTTTACTGCCCTGACCTGGAAACCTCTATATACAACAGCACACTCATCAACCCTAGACAAGACAACTCCTTTCACCACACGTCATCCCCAACAATTGAAATCACAAACATGGTACACAACCTCCACCCGCTACCTCCAAAAGTGCTCACGCACTGCAGAACGTCACTGGATGAAATCACATTCTACAGAAGGTTTCCTCCACTACAAATTCCTAGTCTCCTCTTATAACATAGCAATTTCCCTTATCCTCTAACCCTCAATGCATATTTGCCTTCTTTAACACCTTCTCTGCCCAACTGCCCATCCACCTCCTTCCACTCTCACGGCCCAAGACCTTGCCACCTACTTCACAGATAAGATTGAATTCATCGTCATCTCTTCAGTTCTTGCTCCACATGCAACAACTACCTCCCTTTATACACCTAAATTTACTGTCAGCTCATTTTCCCCTGTAACTGAAGAGGAGGTCTCTGTGCTCCTCTCATCATCCAACCTTACAACCTGTCCCCTTGATCATATTCTCTCACATCTCCTCTGGTCCCTCTCTGGCGCACAAAGCCCCACCCTTACACACCTTTTTAACCCTGTCTCTCATCTCTGGCATATTCACATCTTCCTTTAAACATGCACTCATCACACCCATTCCAAAGAAACCCTCTCTTGATCCAGCCTACAGTATCTCTCTTCTCCCGTAGCCTTCAAGCTACTTGAGCGGCTGGTATATAGATGTACTGCACCGACACACTTTATTCGAGCAAATACCCAGTATGTACCTGGCAGATACCTGGAATGCGCCGCTCCTCACCTCTGACAAGCCCCGTTGTGTTTGCCTTCCCAGCCTGGGTTCATGCCTGGCTGACGGGCGGCTGATCTGTTAAATAATAATGATTAGGATTTAATAGGCTGCAATGCTTCGCGTGTCTACCAGATGGCATAAATTCATGAATTGTAATGCAGTATATATATATATATACTGTGCAGTATTGCAGCCAGCGGGAATAAAATGCTTTAATCCCTGCCTGGAAAATACCTCAATGCACTCGGGCAGAAAACAGTCACAAACCTCAATACACCCGGGTATACCCGAATTCGTGGGACTAGCCGAGCTCGAATAAAGTGTGTCGCCAGTGTACCAAGTATTACTGTCCACAGCAGCACGGACGAACATGCCGAAATCCGCAACCCCTCTAACCCCAATAACAGTACATTTTGCAGTCCGGGAGGATTAAAGCAGCATTAATTGTCTCAGGACAGCTAGTCTGTAACATCTACATAGAGGAGTCCCAGAGAGAAAGTCTCTCTGTGTCCCCCAGAAACGTTCTTACAGACCGGTCTGTACTGCCCCTAGATGATGTAGATACCCGAATATGGGCTTCTATGTCATAAAGGCGAACACTAGAAGAACATTTTCGGTCATCTACATCACCAAGGGGCAGGTCCTTTAAATATTTTTTTCTCCACAGGATGGAACCCCCCTGTGCCCTCTGTTTTAGCCCCCCCTTCATTTTAAAACCCTTTCTCCCCCACATGTTCCTCGTCCACCTGTTTCCCTCACTCCCCCATCCCTCTCCCTCTTCTTCCCCTCTCTTTTACTCCCTTCTCCATTTTTACACACACTTCCTCACCCCTCCATTTTTACACCCCCCTCCCCCTCTCTGTGTTTACACTTCCCCTCCCCCCTCTGTTTTTATACATTAAAATAGTCCCCTAATAGTCTGGGCCTGGGCACTGGGCACTGGGCCTGTATGGGGGTGGGCGTACTTTTTGGAAAGCAATGTACCACAGTGCCGATCAGTGGGTTTATGGTTTAACGTGTTTTAAATGTATGTTTAATGTTTTTCCTTTTTATTTAATCTATACTGGATTGAAGCAAGGGATCTCCGGACCTGAACCTCATTATGTCAGCTCTGGGGACCCACTGCTTCCAGAGACTGGCACCCCTGCTTCCAGATACTGGCAGCCCATAAAGAGGTCTATATATCCAGGAGCAGGGGGTATTTGGAGTTTAAACGAATGGGGTTCAGCTCCGGAGACGCCCTGCTTCAATCCTGCAGAGAAAAATTATTTGGAAAATACATTGGATTGCTGTAAGCTCTGTTCTGGGGAGGATCCGAAAGAGATTGCTTCTCTCTGGGACTCCTCTGTACATGTCTTACAGACTTGTGGCTGCTTGGTAGGATTAACGCTTCAGGGGTTCCAATCAGAAGCAGAGACCCCAGCTGAGTTAATCCTACTGGGCCACGTTTTGTTTTCTTGGTCACGATCAAACATGGCTGCACTACGGTTCGGCGACTGCACGCAAACGCAGTACCGAGGACAGTAAGTCTTGCTACATCTGTACAAACACTTGACTTGCTTTCTCTCCTCCAGCTACCTTCTTCATTCTTTACTCAATCTGGTTTCTGCCCTCTACACTCCATCAAAACAGCACTAACAATGACCTACTCACAACCAAAGCTGGGGCCATGGTGCCTTCGCACGTGCGGAGGCGTGCGCTGCCGTGATGTCACCTTCGTGAAGTGGGTGTGTTTTTCGGCCATGGTATGCGCACCGTCCCTGGCCGTGTCTGGGGGCATGCCAGTGACGTCACGGAGCTGGTTCGCCCTCATTGGGCGAACCGTTCACGTGACCAGCCTGTCGGGCCAAGAAATCAGTTTGAACTGATTTCTTTACCCTCTCCAGCTTCCGCGCGCACGCACCTGCATGCCACATGGACGCGAACACTGCCTTAAAGCAGTCTGTTCGCTCACCGCACGGTCTGCGGTACCATGGCCCCAGCCTAAGTCTAAAGGTCACTTCTCCTTACTAATTCTCCTGGATTTCTCTGCTGCCTTTGACACTGATGATCTCTGCCCTTGACTACAGTAACATTCTTCTAGTTGACATTCTCCATGTTTGCTTGTCCCAACTTCAATCATCCAATGTGCTGCTGCCAGACTCATCTACCTCACTCACCGCTCCACCTATGCTGCTCCACTATGGAAAACCCTACACTAGCTTTTCATATCCTCAAGAATTACATTTAAAACACTAATGCTGGCTTACAAATCTCTCAACAACGCTGCCCCCCCTTACATCTCAGCCCTCAGCAACACATATTTCCCTAAAAGCCCAATCCCTTCTGCCCACGATACCTACCTATCCTCCTGCTTTATTACCTCTTCTCACTCCCGCCTCTAAGACTTCTCCCGTGCTGCCCCCTCTCTCTGGAATTCCCTCCAACGCGCCATCAGACTCTCCCCCAGCTTTCAGACATTCAAAAACTCTCTAAAAACTCAACTTTCACATAGGTCTATCTGGCATACCCCTAACATCCACCCACCAACCCTATTGGGGCCAGCTTTGAGGTTGGACCAAACTCCATGCTATCTAACACCCCCTAAACCGTAATACATCCATTAGTGTGGCTCTACAGTACCATACTCCACCCTGAGGCAAACTCCACAATGAGCAGCCATGTTACCTTTTATTTCCACATGGCCCCTTATTCCCTCTAGAGTGTAAGCTCACAGGAGCAGGGCCCTCATTACTTCGTATCTGTTTGTGCTTGTCTGTCCTTCCTTGTATGTCATTCAGTTTATGCCATTGATGTCACGCTGTGCCCCCACTGTACCACGCTGCGGAATATGTTGGCACTTCACAAATGAAGGATAATAATAATAATTCAACTTAATTATGTTGAAAGCACTTTAGCTTAAGACTTTATATAGTAGCAGATGTTATTGCCTTCATTACGGTATAAATTATGCAACTGGCGGCTCTATTTAATAGCAAATGACAATGTGCTAAGGCTTTATTACACAATAATGGGTGGGGTAATGTCTGCTACATCTGTACTTTATTATTCTACTCAACTATTACTATAATGATAATTGAATGGGTTTGATTAAAATAATATTTTACGTGCATTCTTTTGCGGATCCATTCGTAGCTGTATTCCCAAGCCACTCATTTCCCTTGCTTCAGCTTTTACGGACATACAGTATAAGTTACATATTAAACAATGTCTAAAAGACAATGATTTCCACTAAAGCATAGCAAAAAGAATGGAAGTACATGTATTTTCTCTGATTTATTCTGATATAATTGAGATAATATCCTTCCTGTCTTTCTCCCTTCAAATGTGTCAAAATACAATTACGAGAGTAATTTGCCTATTTTGTAAAACAATTTCTGTTTTTCTCCTTCATAAATCCTTCTGCTTGCTTTTACATTTCATAATAACCACAAGATGATTCAATATTTACATCAGAACTGAAATCTTTTGCTCACCTCCAGTGAACCATCTTTGCTTCCCAAATCTTGTCTGCCCTAAATCACTAATCTGAAACATTACTTTTACCCTGTGTAACACAATTCCCCCCCCCCCCCCCCAATCGCAGATAGGGTGCATGTGAGGGGAAATATATATGTATTACCCGGTGTGGTGCTTTACCTGTTAGGCTCACAGGAGGCCTGAGCCTCCGCCATTGACAGCCTGGGGTGTATCCTCTGGAACAATACTATATGGTGCAGCGCCTCCATCTGTGAGGGATCCCAACAGAGTGGGAGGAGCCCCTCACAGGACACATTCAAATGAACACATACACTTGATGTAAAATAGCAACGGTCTTTACGGTAACAATATGAATACTCTTATCACTCTATAAATGCTATAATACTAATGGCACAACTAACCAAAGCACCACGCAGGGTGCAACCCTCCACCGTGTCCCCACACCCAAACCCCAAGTGTGTGGTGACCGCGCGGCCACTAGAGTGATAATGTTATAGTTGGTGCACTTTGGGTGTAGGGTTACCTGCCGAACGCTCCTGTACTCGGACTAGCAGATAATTCTTCACAAAGGATCCGCAGACGCGATGCCTTCCGCGACGTCCCTCCGGGACGATCCTACCCGGGTAGATATGACAGTCTCTGCACTTGCAGAGAGTGATTCCCTGCAATCACTGGCCAGGATATTGCTCTTCCTGGCTGGACCCTCACTTGTCTGGGTTCTACAGGACCCTGTCCCTATCTAAGGGGAGTCCCTGTAGCAACCACAAGCTGAGGTGATTTGGGGCCTAGCTGGGGCCCCTGGGGCTGCTGGGAGTTGTAGTCCCCCATGGGCCTCTTTAGCAGTGCGCGATCTGCACTGCGCATGTGCAAACTTCTAATGGCCGCCACCACCGCTAACTGCACATGCGCAACTGTGGGCCTCTGCTGCCACTTCTCCATCACAGTAATGGCCGCCGCATCGCAGTGCACATGCGCAACCCTCCGCGCATGCACGGACACAACCAACATGGCGGCTCCCTGCCTCCGACGCCACCGGGAGCCCCCGGCGACGTGATCGCCCACGCAGCAGCAGCCCCCACCGGAGCGACGGTAAGGGGGAACAGGTGGGACCCTGCTACACCTGCATACTTAATTGTGGCCTCTTCTCCCTCACAGAATATACTTCTATTTTCCTGGTATATTGCCTAGATTGTACAATTGTCTCCATCCCTTTGCATTCACACTCTAGCAAGATTTTGAAATGAATATTGCTAGGAACTAGCATTTTTCTGCTGCCTGTGAGATAAAATTGTAATGCGTGCCCCAAGCTTCCTGGACTTTTGTAACCAGTTATTGTACATTATTAAACTCCCTGTGAGGTGTAATATGTAGCAAAGGAGTTATGTCAGTCTGAGATCAAGTCTGTCAAGTGGTTACAGAAGGACAAGCAGACTTCACACTGTGCCAGGGCTCTGGCACAGCTTGTGGCCCTCCCTTAGGGGAGAGGTGGCAGAGATATCCCTGTCTCTATTACAGAGTCAGGAGGGAACTTCCTTGAAGTGAGCAACTATGCTGATGTGCGGCTAAGTACTGTCCGCTATGATGGGCAGTCTGCCATGCAAGATGCCCATAAAGATGCCCTTGATTCAAAGACCCTTCTTGCCTGAGACTAGAGTTAATCAGGGAGAAGCTGCACCCAGGGGTTCTCTTCCAGAGACTCCTCCCTGCTATCGTGGGGATCTGGAAGGGATGGAGGCGCTGTACCAAATGTGAGTACGAACTCAGCACTACCTCAAAAGCCAGTCCTGGTGAATTCCCCAATACCATCCAGCGGGAGACTCAGGAGTCCTGTAAGCCAGCAGGTGCACCACACAACATGACATGTAACGGGGGGCAGTTTCCTCACATGGGGGCCCATATGAGATTGGGTGGGGGTCTAACCGTTACATATCTATTTCAAATGCTGCTGCTTGAATGATGGGATCTATTCCTTGATCAATTCCTTTACTCTGTTGGCTTTCCAGTAAATCAGTTATTAATTGTAAAATTATCCTGCTTAGAAAGCTGCAAATATCCGTATGTTGAAGCTCTTTTACTATTTACATATAATATAGTGAATCATGTTCCATGTATCCTATTGTTAATAATGTATTCCAACTTTCCCACTTGTCAAAGCACTGCAGCTGTGCAAATTTATTCCAAATGCATCCACATAATATTTTGTTTTTTTATTACATTTTGCTTTTTTGTGAAGCGAAGAAGAAAAGAGTGTATGGTGCACTGCCAAAGAGAGTGGGTCAAGTTGAAAAATAAAAATATTATTTTATTTGGTCTACATTAAAAAAACGGAGGTAAAGCAACCCTCCTACGCGTTTCTCAATTCTCAATTCCTGTGTCTCCATTTATGCATGATTCAATGATTTAACGGATTCAGCACTTTGAGCGCCTATACCATCTCAAATCTTTTTCATATGGACTCCTTCTTTGTGAAACCCAAAGGTCTAATAATGTTGCAAAATTAGTCTTAGATTGAGCAATTTTGGAAGCTTTCAGCACAATATAACCAGAAGCATGATCTACGGGCCCTATTTGTAGTCCTCACATTAGGCAAATCTAGCGACATTGCAATGCAGATTGACTTTTTTTGTAAATAGCTTGATTTTTTATTATTTTTTTTCAGTATTTGGTTTAGTTGCATAAAGTTGGTGAGCAAAAAATATTGGCGAAAATATGTATTTTTTCTGACATGTGTTCACTATTTTAGAATTTACGTAGTTTAATATACAATTAGAAAAATGAAAATAATGGCAATATTTATTGGCACCAACAGACTTTATTGTGTAGCTATCACAAGAGTTACATCTAATAATCAGACCTGAATCTGAAGCACTGCTGTCTTTATCCTAAACAGTCTATTTTATAACCTAGTAGAATCCTCAGTGGAGAGATGTGGAGCACAGCATGCGGGGATTAAAAATAGGGGTACGGCACATCCAAATTTTTTTGTTAAAAACTATTTATTTAAAGGAAGACATAGGAGACATCCAAAAACATGGTTCGTATAAAAGAGAACTCTGACGCGTTTCTGAGAGTTGATTGAGTGGTGAACCGGAGCACAGTGAAGCACAACAGTGAGGAGCGGTTCAGGAGACCGACAGCTAAAGGAGGGAATGCCAATGCAGTTAAAGGAAAGGGTACCATTTACACTTATCTTTATGAAGTACAGGCCTGCAGCTAACATTCTGATCAAAGAGCTCCAACGAGACAATAGTGTCACACAGCCCTGCCTGATCATGCAGGATTGAGCGGCTGGGGAAAGTGACTGTACTATACCCTTATATGCACAGCACTGGTTTAGGCTTGGAGGTTAACAAGTATACTGTGTATGGTATGCAGTGATTCAAATTATAAGGGTCACGTGGGTATTGCAAATTTGTGTTTTATGCCTGTTTCTTTTATCCATAAACTGTAATACTGTACATGTCCTGCTGTGGTGTCCCCTTCCTACTGGCCACACACGTGTAGGGGTTATTAAACTGTATGGACTCAGGCCCCCACCTCATAGACTGAGGTATAGTCAAATAAAGAGAGCTTACATTTAAATATATTCAAATGATAAACTTTCAAAACATTGTCAAATGTAGTTCCTCCCTAACTGTTTAATTCCTATGTAGTAATCCGACTGCCTAGAAAGGACTCATCTCAGCCATCTATAATTCTGTAATCTCCAAAGTTTCACAATATAAGTTTAAATATATGTCCCAGTAGGAACAGGATTTTTGATGCCCTTTGGATATAGTGGACTGGGAGGATATTATTGAGGCTGTATGTAAGCTTTCAATTTGTTTAAAAATGAAGTAAGATGCATATAAGTTTCTACTTTGGTGCCATCTAACCCCTCATAGACTGTCCAAAATGTTCCTAGGAGCTTTACCTACCTGTTGTAGAGGTTATGGCCATCTGGGGACCTTTTCTGCAAATGTGGTGGGAATGTTTAAGGATCTCCTTGTGACTAGGGGTTGCTGGCATCGCAAAACTGTTATGAAGCCCAGCTAGCTACCCCTAAATCTATGTAACTTGGCCACCTTTGTAAGGCTTATTTTGGCAAAATGTACTTTATATCTGTCACGCCTGTATGCCCGCAGACCAAGCTAGACCCCAGTACTGAGGTGGGAACGGTATGATACCACACACCCACAGCAGTGGGAGCGGGCCCGGAGTGTGGTATAGCATTGCTGGGCCTGTTGGAAGAGTTGTTAGTATATACTTGCAACGCCTGGGGGTGTCCGTGAGAATAGTCATGTCCGTTTGCCAATGTTCAGGGGATCCAGAGAGTAGAGTCGTCAGAGAGCAAGCCAGGTCCTAGGAAGCCAGAGGTCAGCGAAGTCGTATGCGTAGCAGGGTTCAAGGTGTTACGAAAGAGCAGAGTAGTTCAGGGAGAGCAGGGGTCAAAGCCAGGGAAATCCAAAGTAACACAGGAGCAGGTATTCACAAGGAGCACAGAGGGAGCACAGCATAGGTCAGGTACACACAGGGAAACAGGAACTATGCAGAGCGAGGAAGAGGTGGACAGACGGGGATTATAAAGGGAGGTGCACCAATGACAGAGAGGGGAGGAGTAGAGAGAGGAGTGGGAGAAGCAAGAGATAGGTCAGGGAGAGAAGAGGAGGAGACAGAAGGGGCTGTCAGGGGAATGGCCTGAACAGCTTGGGAGGCGGAGACAGGGAAATCATGATAAGAAGTCTGTGCGCACGGCCCCTGTAAGCTGGGGATGTGCGCGCACAGGCTGTAACACAGGCGTTGCCCGCACGGAGCAGGGGAAGACAGCAGGAGGAGGACGGAGCCAAGCAGAGGGGAATGCGGGCAAGGACTGTGCCCGTGCGATGGCCACCAAGGGTAGAGAGGAGCATGCACGCGCGTCCCCCGTGGGCTGAGGGGGCGCGCGTACCGGACGCGTCACCAGGCACGCGATACGCCGCGCCGCGGGCATCACGCGCGGACGAGGCAAGGGGATGGATGGCACCACAGCGGAAGGTAAAGGAGCTACCGTGAGGGAGAGGGAGCGGGGAGGATTACAGCAGGGGCTGCAGGGGCGCGTGGTTATGCGAGACCTGCGGGGAACACGCTGTGGCAAGGGGAGAGAGGTAGACGTGAAGGAGAGGAGTGGGAAGGGGCAGAAAGATAACGGGAGATGGGAGAGAGGGAGAGGAAGAGGAAGGAATCTCCTGAGTCGTCACAATATCTGGGGAAGAACAGGGAATGTGTAAATGTATTTATATGTCTGTAAGAATGTATTACAAAGGCTGTATTTGTTGTAAATGCCATTGCATAGTTTAGTGAATCAACATTTTTCTGAAAATGTGCTTGGGGTGTCAGCCCTGCAAGAAAGCACATGAAATATTCCATTGTTACTGTCATTTCTATGGAGAATGCAATCCACTTAGTTGAAGCTTTCTACAGAATTGATAGGATTAGGGACAGCTAGGTGTTGGGACTCCTGGGGGGAGGTGAAAGGCTGCTGATCAGATCTGGGAGTAAGAGCATTGTATTGCACAGACTCTAATTTAATCAGGGATGGGTTTTAGTATGCCCTTTGGCTGTTGTGTGACTAACTTAATCTGTGCTTGATCTGTGCTCTGATTGTCCAGTAGAATCTACCATGTAATGGATAGCCACAGAGGGCTATATAAGGAGTGTGGAGTTCTACCTTCAGAGAGCCTCCGAGAGCAAGAGAAGCTAACAGACAGAGACACTCTGGGAAGGAGTGTGGAGATCTACTTTCAGAGAGACACTCTGGGAAGGAGGGTGGAGATCTGCCTTCTGAGAGCAAGAGATCTACTTTCAGAGAGACACTCTGGGAAGGAATGTGGAGTTCTACCTTACAGAGAGCATCTGAGAGACAGAGAGACATTCTGTGAAGGAGTTTGATCTTTACAGTGACCAGCTAGAGAGATATCTCAGAGGGGCTGCTGTGTGTGATCCGCCCTCTGAGATCCTGGATGAGAAGCTGACAGGGCAAGCCTTCTTGAAGCAGGCCCCTGCACCTAGCGAGGCTAGTGTCTACTCCCCAGGCCCCCAGTTGGTATTGTATCTTACAAAAAAAACAAAAAAATGCGCCAAATGGGATGTTACTATGAATATGGGCAATGAGCAGGATTAATAATAAAATGTATATAAAAAAAAAAAATATATATAAACAAAAAACATGTGACATGAACCAGTCCGGTGCGTATAGGGTATTGCTAAAAAGAATATATATATATGAGTGAGACAGACACAACCCAATGAATGGTGCAGCTTCTTAAAACAGGGAACCCCCAGTCCCTGATATATACGTGGCAACAAAGAAGAAAAAAGTTAGATCCCTGACGAAGCCTTTTGGTGAAACGCGTAGGAGGAGGAGCAATAGAGTGTTTGCTTCCATACAGTGCAGTGGAGTAGAGCTGTCAACACCATACGCTGGGCTCCAGCTGATCAAAACCTGTTTGCCTGGTCATCGGCAAACAGCAGGAGGAGGAGAGCTAACAGACGAAGCCCAGAGACTACCGGGAAGGGTCTGTGCGTCACAGCCGGAAGTGACATCAAACCCGGACACCCGGAGGGCTGTCTGCTATCGTGCGCCCTAGCGCATCTGAGCAGCTTGCTACGGAGCAGATTTCGGGGCTAAAGAATACTACTGGACCCCAACGGACCAAAGTGGATCAAGGGTGAGCATATTGAGCATTGTCTCAACCCTGGGGTACCCCCCTTTTTACCTAAAACCTGCCCGGGCAGTGCACAGATTGCAAGACTGAGACTAACTATCGGGCTACTCCCGTTTTTAACCCCTTTGGAGACCCATCAAGTGCAATTGCACAAACAGCTTCATCTGAACAGTTTTTAATATTACTATTAATGTATTGATTTTCATGTTGTTGTTGTCCTAGAGGTTTATCCCTGGGACAAGATATAATAATAAAGATATAGAGTTTGACCCCAACCCGGTATTGTATCTTGCTTTGTACATATTTGTTGTGCCAGAATAAACCCCATGTTATTAAATAACTTTGTCCTGACTGGTGCTAGTGATCCCGGTGGTTTTGGTGTTAAAGTACTGGTCTCCCGTGACACTCCTCTCTTTGGAGAGACATTCTTAGCTTGATTAACAGGATCCTACATTTATCATTATCGCTGGATTCATGGTCAACTCTTCTAAGCAGACCCCTCCAGGGGGCTGATTAATTTGAAGACAAACTGATTATTCACATTTATACTGCTACAAGGATCTCAATTGCTACCTACTGGAACAGAGACTCCATCCTGTCCCTTATTCACATTAGGGCAAAATTATGGTTACTCTTTCAAATGGAAAAAAATCACAGCCATACCAAACGATGTCTGTCCCAAGTTTCCCAAAATTTGGCACACATGGGCAAGATACACAGAAAAACGATGAAGTCAAGCACGCCAAAAAAACAACTGAACCGAAGGCGATCAAATAATAGTCAAATTAATTAATTTAGAGAATCATAACAGCATCCAACATTTCGGCGTCTGGAAGGAGATGGGTAATTATATGGACTATAAATATTGGCTATGTAATATATCCCTGATGAAGATGCTTCTATGCACCAAAATGTTACTGTTACGATTCTCTTACAGTAAGTCATTAAATTGACTATGATTTGATCAACCTCATTTCAGTTGTTTTTTGGTCTGCTTGACCCATGGTCTGCATACTTTTGTATATTGACTGATCTTGACCAGGATTCTATTAGCCTTTAGCACCCTCTTTAATTATTTTCCATTGCCCTATAATTCTTAAAACGTTGGTCATCTCAAATTGCTGGCAATAGATTTCTGTCTTACAAGATGTCTAGGCCTGGATACATCAAAGTTCGTTAACCTAAAAATGCGCAATTATCAACATTGCACTCTTAAAAATGAAGCAATTTTTATCGGATCCATTCAAAGCATCACATTTTGTAACAAAAAACAGGCATAATGGTGCATTTTTAGGTAAAAACTGCCATACAAATGTAGCCAGGTCCCCCCTGGGTCCCCCTTCTGTCCCCTTACCTCCCGCTGTGGCCGCGTGCAGCAGCGGAGTCAGGGGCAGGTACTGGCGGTGTGTGGGGGGAGAGCTGCGGTCAGGGAGGCGACCAAGTCGCCGGAGGCTCTCAGCTGCATCCTTTGCAGGGCGCCGCCATGTTACTATGCGCGCGCATGTGCAGTGGAGTTGCGCATGCGCAGTAGCTTGAATAGAGCGGCTGCCATTAGAGAAGATGCTCCGCGGGGACTACAAGCCCCATAATGCCCTGGGGCAGATACCATGCGGCGCTGCACAGCCATTAGGGCCGCCCGGATTCCCAGCTGAGGAGGATAGATACATTTGGTGCGCTAGGAGCACGTCAGTCGGAGCTGGGACATTGGAGGGTAAGGCTGTGTGTGATGGGTGTCTGTGGCCCCTTAACTAGGCCAGAGACCCGCTATTAGGCCCCAGCTAGTCCAACGCCCCTGTAGATTGTGGCTGCTACAGGGACAGGCCCCTTAGATAGGGACACTGCCCAAGTAGCATTCTTAGTGTCAGGGACACAGCAAGAAGACGCAGCGCAGCATCAGCGGCCTGTGTTCTGGGACCAGAATTCCACAGTATAAAGTGACTATTAAGGTGGGAACATCCAGCTGGATACCACCCCACACAGAGACGGAGGCTTCGCTGATGACGACGCTGGATCAGTGGATCCCTGTTATCCTTCTGTCGGCGCTACTGGGTATTGGAGCACCCGGAAGGTACCCTCATCTACTAAGTGCACTAATGATACATTGTGGGCATCACTGTTGCACACATTGGGTGTGTTGGCTCTTGTGGACACCAGGGAGGTTGGGTGCCCATGGGCACCTCAGTACTTTGGGGGAATCCCATCAGGGTGTGGACATTGTGGTTGGAGGGCACTGTGGGTTATGGCCGTGCGAGGCATATCTGGTATATGTTGTAGTGATATACTTATTCACATCTGTGTTCAGTAAACTGTTATTATATACACTGTGTACTTATTGTATTGGGTCCTGTGAAGGGGTTATCCGGCGCTGTCAGAATCCCTCACAGGTGGAGGCGCTGTCACCAGATTATCCAGATACACCCCCGACTCCCAGCAGCGGAGGTTCAGGCCTCCTGTGAGCCGCAGGTAAAGCACGTACACACTCAGTAGCCACTAAATCTCCCACGGGGTGGGGGAAACAGTGCTACACAAAGTTCCAACGTTGATTGGATCGAGATGGATAAATAGTAGAAGTTCTGCAAATAATGTATCACCTCGTCCAGGCTGGGGTTAGCCCTGTCTGTCCTATGTATATAATGGCCAGATAAGCTAAACCAACCTGAAGTAGATGATAAAATAGTTATTAAAATACATTGTAGCCCACAGATCACCTAGTCATGGGTTTACATAACTAGCTGACAGCAAAGGGCTACAAATAGGTTAATATAAACATACAACCACATTACCTACCCCCGTTGCCATGCAATGCTTTGCTAACTGCTAAGGTAATTAAAGAGTTAACCGGTCCCGCAACCTCCCCCCAGTAGGCCTAATCACCCTCCCACCTACCCCCAACCCCCCGCTACACTAATGTCCAAGATCCCTATTAGCCAAATATGGCTAATAGAGGTTTTGCGAAGTAAGCATAAAAAAATATAAAACATGTATCCAGTAATACAAAACCCATTAACAATATAAATACTTGAATAATCCCCTTCATTACCTTAGCGGCTCACTGCTATGGTGGTTAAGGGGTTAACTTGCCCCCCCCCCCCAAAAGCATACCCACCCCCATCATGACAACTATTCCCACCGTCGCTACCCTCACCACCCTCTAGGGGCGAGAGTGAGAGAAGAGAGGGGGGCAGGAGGGAGTGAGTGAGGAAAAGAGAGAGTAAGAGTGAGACGCAAGGGATACATGCGAGGGGGGAGAATTAGTGAGATGGATGGGGGAGAAATACATGGGTAGAGGGTGGGAAATAGAGGTGGCTCGTGAGGTATGAAATGTTGTGACTGACCCCTGTCAAACCTAATATGTGTCAGCCAGATAGGGGTTCCCCGAGATTTTTCGTAATACTTCAAGGGTTCCTCCAAACAAAAAAGGTTGGAAATCACTGCTCTAGAATAATGCTTAATATCCCTATTAGCCAAATGTGGCTAATAATGATTTTGGGCATTAACATAAAAAAAATATTTTTTTTTAAACAGAACATAATAAATATATTTGACACATAAAACCAATGATTATCACTGTGGATAACTAGGCCCCTCAATGGGGATCCCAGATTTCCACCTTGGTACTACATTTTATCCTCAAATTTAAAAAATACATCAACAAACATAAAATACATTAATAATTCCCCTTCATTATTTTAATGGCTAACCACTATGGCAATGAAGGGGTTAACCCATGGCTATTTGGACTTTTGCCAATTGAAAAGCATAAAAATGAAACATTAAAAAATGACATTATAATAAATAACATAAATACTAAGCAATAAAATCCATTGATTGGCACTGTGCCTATCTATACCCTCAACGAGGGCCTAGATGAGCAAATTGCCAATCCACTTGATCCACCAAGCAATGTTCCCCAACTTTATCTATAAAGCAATGTTCCTCAACTTAATCCACAAAGCAATGTTCCTTAACTTTACCCAAAAAGCAATGTTCCTCAACTTGACCCACCAAGCAATGTTTCCCAACTTGATCTATAAAGCAATATTCCTCAACTTAATCCACGAAGCAATGTTCCTCAACTTGATCCACAAAGCAATGTTCCTTAACTTTACCCACGAAGCAATGTTCCTCCAGTTGATAGAAGAGCAGTCTCCGGTGAGTAGATCTGGTTGGGCGTTCCGGGGGGAGGGAGGTGAACCCTTCCTTGCCATAACAGTGAGCTACCATTGTAATGACGGGGATTATTCATGTATTTATATTATTAATGGGTTTTTATTACTGGGTACATATTTTTGTTTATGCTTCATGCCCAAAACCACTATTATTATTGTAACTTTTTCATACGCCCATAATATATATTTTCTTTAACTGTGCATGCTATGTCTTGTATATAATGTATACCCTGTTCATTTATGTAACTGTATTTGTAACCATGTATTATTTGTCTTAACTCTGTGCCCAGGACATACTTGAAAACGAGAGGTAACTCTCAATGTATTACTTCCTGGTAAAATATTTTATAAATAAATAAATAATTATTAGACATATTTGGCCAATAGGGATCTTGGGCATTAGTCTTTCAGGGGCCGTGGTTAGAGGGTAAAGAGGTAGCAGGGGTGGATTATAGGGGTACTTGCCCCATGGATGGTGGTTAGGCTTCCCGGAGGGGGTTCTGGATGGGTTAACCCCTTCATTACCATAGCATGGCAATGCTTTACTAGCACTAATTTGGGCAACAAGTGTAGATAGTGTTGTTGTATGCATAAATTAACCCCTTTGGTGCTTGTGGTATACCTTGGTAACCACAGGGATTAATGCTATTTATATCATAGGCTTGTGTAATGGGTGTTATTGCACCCAGTAAATTATGACTGCAATGCTGATGTATCCCTACTTAACATTGCGGCAAAAGCGCCTGTAATCTTGTTTTTACTGGGTTCGATATTAACTACACTTTATCGAACTTTGATGCATTTGGCCATAGACCCATCAAACTCAATATAAGGCCTGATCCTAATCTAAATGAAGGGGCTGCTTAATGTGAGGTCTATGCCCTAACTATCGCAAATGGCTCTTTTGAAACAAAAATAGTGCACAGAAATGTCATTTTTATATGTGCTTGTGTGAGATTAATTTAACATTTCTCCATCTGTGCAATCAACGTTAAAAACCTTTTTTTTTTTGTTTAGGGTACAGAAAAGGACTGAGCTAGGTTTACAGATGGTAATGGTATGTACTAAAAAACGAGTCTTTCTGTGCACCATACAAGCAGAAAGTGTCAAAATCATCAATCAGGTAAACAAATAAAAATACACTAATAATTGATATGTACTGTACCAGGCCCTGAGAGATACGGGGATTTCCAAATGGAAAATGGCCATGCGTGATGAAAACATCAGTTAGCACTTAGCCAGAGAGAGGTACTGAGAGGCACCGACAAACAACGAGAAACTACTAAAAGTTACATAGTTACATGGTAGTTGAGGTTGAAAAAAGACATACGTCCATTAAGTTCAACCTATGCTAAATTTAGACGACAGATACTTTATCCTACATCCGTACTTACAGTATATTGATCCAGGGGAAGGCAAACAAAAACCCCAGTGAAATATCATCCAATGATATCTAAAAAGGGAAAAAATAAATTTCTCCCTGACTCCAAAAATTAGCAATCAGATTACTCCCTGGATCAACATCCTTCCCATGTTTATTTATTTGGTAGATCCCTGTATACCTTTCCTTTCTAAAAAGATGTCCAACCTTTTTTTGAACATATCTATTGTATCTGCCATCACACTCTCCATGGGTAATGAATTCCACATTTTAACTACCCATATTCTAAAGAACATTTTCCTTTGTTGCTGGTGAAATCTCCTTTCCTCCAACATTAAGGGATGGCCCTGAGTCCTTTGTACTGCCCTTGGGATGAATAGTTCTTTTGAAAGCTCCTTGTACTGCCCCCAAATATATTTGTACATAGTTATCATATCCCCTCTTAGACACCTTTTCTAATGAAAACAAATCTAATTTAGCTAGCCTCTCCTCATAACTCAGATTATCCATACTTTTTATTAATTTGGTGGCTCTTCTCTGCACTTTCTTTAGTTCCGTAATGTCTTTTCTAAGGAGTGGTGCCCAAAATTGTACTCCATATGCAAGGTGTGGTCTTACTAATGCTATATCGGAGAGGTCTGCTGCCTTCTTTCATTCAGAGTGTTTCGGAGACTTCATTAGGAAGCACAACACTCTGACTACTCCTTATTTGTATGGTTCAAAGTACAAGACACATACCTTGTGATCTTGAGAAATCTGTTACTGTTCACCATGACAGACCCACAGGCTCACTAAACTTTGATCCTGACGGTCTGGCACAAATGTGTATTTATATCTGACCTAAATCGCATCTACCTGGCTCAACATAACCTATTTTGAGCGCATACAGTACATCAGGTCAGGTTACACCCTTTACACATCATTCAGGAGTAGTTTTCAAACGACAGCAAATTGTATAGGAATCACTACCACCTCTAGTATAATTATATAGTTGTGGGATACATTGATTGATAATAGTGGTTCCCGGTCTACACTGTAAGTTTGAATTAGGCACACAGTTAACCTCTCCGTTTTTAATTTAATTATTTTAATCACTTTGGTTCACATTTTTGCTGCAATAAATTTATTTTAATGGTTTATTAATAAATAGTAAGTTTTAATATAGGTATAGGTGTCCTCTTGTGCGGCATATAGGGAGCTTTTCTTTACCCTTTTGTTCAACATGTTAGAGTTGGTTCTGATCTGTAGCTCTGTTATTGGTAGTTTTAGAAATATAGACTTAGTCCCAAATACCATCGTTACAGTTTAGTCTGAATTTAAAAAGTGTGTTATGGGTGTAACCACTCCCTTTTAGCCTCTCAAACTTCTGACTATTGCTGAGGTCGGGGCCTGAGTCTCTATCGATAACTTAATGGTCCATGTGGGGCCTACGGTCAGACGGCAGGAATAATGCAGACAGTATACACATCATACAACAAGTTTACTTAGCCACTGCTAACTCGGGTAACCTTTGATCCTCAGCAGAGGCTCACTTCAAACACTATGCAATATAACACAATCCCCAATGTCATTGCGTGGGTGTGAATCAGTGTCAATTGTGCATTAGCCACCCAATCATGGGTTTGTTAGCTTGTGATGGTGCCGGCACACTTTGGGAGCTTGTTGTGTACAAACTGTTGCAGGCCTTTACTTCAAAAAGGGTGCTTTGGTACCGCTGTGCTTTGGTACCGCTGTGCTTTATAGCCATTAATGTTACCCTCCAACGGCGCTTGAACTCTCGATCATGTCCAGACTGTAACTCTCTGTTATCGATGCTGCCATGTACACATTCTGCAATCCTCAGCTGAACCTGCTAGCCCTCAGATCCGCACAAATCTGATATCGAAAATGGCCGCCACATCCCTTTTTAAAGACTCCACTCCTGCTTAGTCCCTCCTCTTCCACAGCCATTATTATTGGCTGCTCTCATGTCCATTACAGTCACATGTCAAGAGCACATTGGAGAGGAACCTGCCAGGTGGCAGTGTGAGTGTGTGGAGCTCATCACACAGGGTGTTACATCAGAAATCCAGTTAAGTCTGTACTGTAAATAAGGATTAATTGATTGTACAGTAGAAGCAATTCATTACCATAATATGTGATATAGAGAAACAATAAATGAGTTCATATTTCAGGAATGGTGTTGTAACCAAAGTAAACTATTTATCTTTATTCAGGAACATTAAGTTGAATAAGTGTTTGTTCTTTCAGGGTAATAAATATGGAATGAGAAATAAAGGTGAGTTCGCCCTAAAGTTTGGTTTACATTTTTAAATCTTGGACATCATTGTGACGAAATAAGCAACAAGGCTTCCTAAAATTCATGAATAGCTGTTTTCTGCTGCCTATTCTCATCAGGTGTACGGAGGGTAACCCTGGGGTTAATGTTGGGCATATGTTTTTTTCCCCCCTTTTATTCCAGTGCATATTGTGCTGTTCGATACATGACAGCAGTGGTATGCTTTATCCAATGTATATTGTAAATGAACGTATATGAAAGCAGTGGTACAGCTTTTCCTCATGTATTATAATGTATAATGTGGTGTTTAAACTGTGAAAGCAGCAATACTGTCCAGTGGTAAAGGACAACAGTGGGTTGTCCTGCATTTCTTCCCTATCAGAGCTAGCTTCCCTGAGGCTGCATACAGTTTTGTATGCCTAGGATAGGGGTGCCCTTGTAAGGGAACGTAGCTCCATACTTCTGGTCTGTTTCTGCGAAATTTGATTGCATGGATCGAAAAGGCACCATGTGCTGAGCCTGTAGAGCAAAGGATGCCTGCTGGGAACCATTCCTGAACAAAGGAAGAGCTGTGTCTGCCCCCACCAAAATGGCAGCAGCCAAGCCGACAGCATGGAACCCTGAACCGGATCGAGCCGCCTGAACAGAAGCTTTATAGACCCTCCTGTGATTGGCCAGTTCGAAATCCCCTGTGCGTGCTGACTTCACGTTCTTCAAACCGTCGGAAGTTGTGACCACATCCCTGCCTGTGATTGGCTCATTCTGCCAGCCCACCTCAATACTGATTGGCTAGAAGTTTAAATGGATGCCCATATGTGCTAAGCATGCCTTCTTCCATATGTTTAAATGGGAGGGGGAGAACTACTTCTGCCAAGCTGATCAGGAGAGATTCAGATACATTTGCGGAGACTCAAGTATGAGTCTCTGTGCGTCGCGTCCAGATTTTGAGGCTTGCAGCAGAGGCTGAGAACGGTGGAGAGCTCTTGGAGATGGTTCTCCAGGCTGAGGGGATCATGGGCTAAGTGATAGGAGACAGTTTTGAGTGCTGGATCATGGGGGTGTCTCATTAGAGAGGGACCTCCAGAGAACAATTCTGGCATTGGTACAAAGGACTACCTTCTGTTTTAGGGCATCCAGCTTCCAGTACACCAGCCAAGTGGACAGGTGACTACCAACTACCTTGGGCTGGTTGCAAGGAAGCTACCAAGCCACATTTCCCTGTCTGTGTCTGGTAAATGACTACCTTTGTGTGGGGCATCCATCTTCAGTGGGTGGCAATCCTCATTACACCAGTTAAGTAGCCAGGTGGCTACCAACTACCTTGGGCTGGGTAGCGAGGAGGCTACGCCTGTTTGTGTCCAGGAAAGGGCCGGCTTGGTGTTGGATCATCCACAGGTGGTAGATAGAGTCCCCCATCACCAACCCAGTAGCCAGATAGCCCTGAGGCTATTTGCCACTCTTCCTAGTACTTTGTTCTGTTGAACTGCTGGGAAGATACCCAAGGACTGGGACAGAGTTATGTGGACTTTTCAGGCCCTCACAAGGACTAAGAGAGCCCAGGATTGCTTGGCTCAGGCAGTATCCTGGAGGACTGTGATAAAGCTCCTTTTATGAGTATTTGCCTACCATGTCATTCCTCTTTTCCTGTTTTGGTCATGGATTTTTAAATCCTTGTTGTGGTGTCCCCATACAATAAATCCAATGTTTATTATACTCCCTGTTTCTGGATAGTGTCACCTTTGTCTCGAGTAGCCCTACGGACTTGTATAGGGTTGAGCCGAACACTAAGGGCTCTGGTGGGAGTGGATACCCAAAGTTCTGGGAACTGATTGGGGACCTCTGGTTGTGAGGCAACCCTGTTATCTGACAGTCAAAGAGTCAAACTGAAAGGAAATCTTGTCTGTGCAGCAAGGAATCAATTACTTCATCAGAAATAAGTTAAGTGCTAAATTATTATATGTTTCTGTGAGGCAGTATACAAGAGGTTAAAAAAACTCTCTCACTTTAGCAGACCAAAAGAACCACACCCTAGCTGGTAGGTCTGCTAGCTGATTGGAAAGGAGAGGTTTAAAAGGTAGACAGCAGATTTATTCCTGCCTGTCATTCTGCCTCTGAACCTGTGAGCAAATAGGTTGCAGAGAGCCTGGCTGAGGGGAGAGCCTGAACTACCTGTTGTGTGCCTGGAACTAAGGACTATTGTTTTTGTTGCAGACTTATGCCATTTACTTTCACTGCTTTATTCTGTGTGCAACTACAACCTGCTTCCCTGGTAAGGGAAATAAAGCACTTTTCACTGCAAGAAAGTGGTGTGTAAGCTCTTTTCTGACCATACCGACAAGGCCGCTCCGTCACAGTTTCAAACAATTGAGAACTGGAAAAGCGCAATAATAGATATAGGTAAATGTAATCAACAGACCGAATAATTGAGATGTAGTAATTATAAGGTAAACATGTTTGAATCAATCTATAAAGGTTATTACAAGGGAAGGGATACTGTGAAAGAAAATGACAGATTGACAGGACATGTATAAAGTATTATGCATGTGATGCCTCTGTGGCTAAACCAAAGTGATTAGAGTGATGTGCACATTGTTCTGTGGTCACTGAGTGATCGCCCACAGGTGTAGAATTCTCATTCCGTAGCGAAATGTTTTTAAGATTGTCAGTCTTATGCAATGTGCTGTCCTGAGATATTCATTATGAATGATATGCTAGTTGGGAATTGTACAAGCTCTGATAGTCATATTTAAAAATAGAAGGGCCCACTATTGGAGATACCCTTTTAAAAAAAAAAGTGACAGTAGTTGGCAAAGTTACTAATGAAAATCATATAGTCTAAATGAATAAGTAGATGATCAGTATAAGAAGATGTAATGCAGGGTTTTCTATCAGAATGCTTGCAGTTATCAGTGTTTACATTCATTTGCTGCGACACTGTATTCTGCTTTGTTATGTGAAAGCTTAGGTATTTTCCCTCGGAAATATACAGAGTGTAAGTGTAAGTATCTCTTGGTTTTGGTTTTAATTCAAAGCAAAAATGCTAAAAATTTGGAATGGGAGATGCGGGAAAATGCAACTGCAGACTCTGAGGCGTATCTTAATAAGTTTGGCACTATGTTCATAATGTAACTGGGACTCAGGAGTCATTTACCTTCCTACAGTCTACAATATTGGAAGTGTTTCCATACTTCTGCATGGTACAGTAAATTGGTCAAAAAGTGTACTCTCCTCTACCTGGGACAGAACCAGTCTTCCATGTACATGCCATCACTGCAATACACAAGCATGATAGATACTGTATCTCTAATAATGATAGGTATAATACGGTATTGGAAATTACGAGCTTTGTCATTACAGTAGGTTTTGCTTAGGAGGAATATATTTGCTTTTAATTAAAATGCAAGTTTGCCTAATTAGCCATGGTTGTGCACCATAATAAACTATCCCTATCTCCTTTACTGTAGTTACAGGGGAAGGGTAGATATAAAATGCACAGTTGTTAAATTAGGGATGGGTTAAACACTCTGAACCTGGCTAAAGAATTTTGGTAACACAGAATAGATTGTGAGGGAGTTAAAACTGCTCTGGTGGTTTCACATAATGAAGAAAAGATCACTATGGTTATTAGCCAGTTTAGAGAATATCAGGCGATAAACAATATTGTTTTACTTCTAATGATTATTTTCATATTTTTTTTACTTTATTGCTCACATTTTAATGTGCAGCTTTATGCTATCACTTATTTTGAGTTACAATGCAGAGAGCATACAGTCAGTGTTTGTACAAAATAACATAAAGCAGCTTACTTTCAGCAGGGTTAGCACAGTCCATTCAAACAGTCCATAACATGGCTTAGCCTATGCTCCGCAAGGCTCTGTCTTTAAGCAAGAAAGAGGGTTCCGTGATTCCAATAGCAGCATGGTCCTGCAGGGTGCCAGGGTAAGACACAGACTGCAGCAAGTTACAGGCCTTTAAACCCTCATAATCATGCAGCTGAGAGCTCTCTAATTACGTCAGGCTGAGATTTCACCAGCTCCACGCTGGAATCAGCAGCTACACTGGCAAGGTAATTAGGCAGTGAAACTACCCTATCACATACAGTATAGGATTTGTCTCAATCCACGAACCAGGGTGAAACACTTTCTAAGAAAGTTGGTTCCTCTCCTTTTTCTCCCACTTTTTTGAGGTGACCAAGGAAGGCCTTGCCGATACTAAAGGAGTTTCCTCACATTGGTACACTTCCCTAGAAAGCTTATTTAAAGTCCCTGTTTTCCCATTGGGCTGGGTTTGGGACAGGATACTTTTGTTCCGATCACATAAATGCTCATAGGACTGGAGTGTAGAAGGGGACATCTAGCAAACCTCTGTATGCCCAACATTTTCTACCAGCTGTAGTGCTGCAGAAAAGATCTGTATCTGGTGTCTCCTAACCTACTTTCTGGCCCAAATGTGGAATACCTGGATAAACTGTTCCAGTATGATCTGCTCCAGGATGACACTCCCAGCTAAAGGTTGAATCATTATTTGCTTATTTGAATGAGGATAATTTCCCCTGCAAAACTCCTCTTACCAAATTAAGTTTAGAAGATTTAATTTCTGGTTTTTCTTTTATCCACACTAAAGCACTTCAACATTTTTTTAAATTAGAACAGATTACTTATGGTCAATAGTAACAATCTTACTAAAGGGCTCAATGTTATTCCTTAAAGGAGCCCGTTACAAATATTCTTGGCCTTCTACTGCACTTCTCCTACTGTCTCTGAAATTCTCCCAACATACCACTTAGTACTGTATGTTTGTTACATTTATTGTAATATAATTCCCTATATGATATTAGTTATTTTTTAAATGCTGCGTACATTGTTGGCACTATACAGTATAAATAAATATCTATATATATATATATATATATATATATATATATATATATATATATATATATATATATATATATATACAGCTCAACCCGTTATAACGCGATCCGTTACAACACAAATCCACTTATAACGCGATGCAAGGGTGGCTCCCAATTTTCGTATTTACTGTATGAATACTTTACAACACGATTATTGGTATCTTAAATACTTTATTGTACAATGCCTACAATTGTACATTATTTCTAATGCGATCCGCTTATAGCGCAATGTGATTCTTTGGACCCCAAGCACAGCGTTATAAGGGGGTTGAGCTATATATATATATATATATATATATATATATATATATAAAAGAGAGACAAGTGTTGTAAAAGTGTGCATTATTTAAAAATCTGAGAAATCATCTTATATTAATGAAGTCAAATAAAAACAAACACATGATTGTTTTAGTTGTAAATTTGTTACCCATCAACTTTATCAAATTCTGACAGTTACAAACCTGTATACCATTTTTTTTTAAAGAGAAACAAAAAACAAAAATAACAACAAAAAAAACCCCCAATACTTAATACTGTCAACAGCATATACACATGGGAACCACAATATTTCTCTGGGACAAGTTCTACTTGTGGTCCATCTTCCCCATTTGCATAATTATGTTCTCATTTTGTCAAGAAGACATGACATGGCAAAATAGCTCATTTGAAATGGTATATAAATTGTACACAAGAACTGTGCAAAAGACATTTAAAAAAAAACAATAGAAAAAGTTAAATGAAAGTCGAACGAACAAATTACAGCACATTTAAAACAACGATGCATACCATTTTATAATGCAAAACTTGAGTTTTCAAATTGTTTATAATTTACTTCCGACATGTGGGCCTGTACCATTCGTTAGAATTTGGTAAGAGAAATAAACCTGATTGCCATTTAATATCTACAAGAGCTTGGAAAGTAAAACCACTATATACATTTTAAACTGTATTTTACAAACATTTGGAACATCAAAACATACATCCTTTAAAAAAAACAGCCTGTTTATAACAGGAAAACATTTACAAGATCAGTTTTCTGATACAGTGCTAAAAAAATGTTTCCAAAACACAAATGGAACTTAACAATGCAGTACTATGGGCTTATAAACGTGTCAAAATATAATGTAGGTTTACAGTTAAGTGTGATACAATGCAAATACTGTATTGAATGCTATCCTGTTATTCCAACAATACAATTCTAATCCCATATTAATACTGTTAAATACTGTACACTGCATTAGAAATAGGTAATGTTGTATTGCTCTGCCTATTGTATGAATACAATTATGTACTAATATCTATTCATCACCTTATTTCTTCAAATTGCAAAGACATATCCCCATCCTTCATACCCAACAACATTTATATAGACTAACTTCAATTATTTGTAAAATGTGTAGGGAAGAGAAAGCAATTGTAGTTTTTATTGCAAAAGTGAAAGAAAAAAAGAGTCTGGTTAGAAATGGTCAACAGAATATTCACATTTCGGGAACTGAAGTTCCTTACACTGACAATGTCATTATTACTGCTTTTTAAATAATCATATGCTCCAAAGTGCAAATAAACAAGGATATCATTTATTAATAAGATGCTACGTTATTTTTTCTTATTTTTTTTTTTTTACGGTAAGAGTGCACAAATAAATGCTTTATGTTTCCACTAATTATCTTGTGAGTTAGCAAAGCCTACAGGGCTGATTCTATAAGTGCCGAAGCAGGTGATCAAGCCGTTTGTAGCTGAAATTCCTCATTGACTTCAATGGGGAAATTTGGCCGAAAATATGTCGCTTCGACTCATATAGAATCAACCCCCAAGTCTTTATTTGTGCCATTTAATATTACATCAAAATTGTTTCGGAAGTCATCAAAACCTTTTGTAGTGGTTACAAACTGCGGTATGACGTCAGTAAGAGGACAACATAGAGTAGCAACTGTGTATAACTATTGTTTTGAATGACAATGACACATTTTAGTGTCTGAGTGCAGTATGTAAATAAAAGAAATAAAAGAAATACACTAAGAAAGTAGGGGGGGGGGGGGGGAGAGGAAGAGAGACGATAAATGAGAAATGGAAAAGGGGAGAGAGGAATGTAAATAATACTAACCCTACAGGCAATGTGGAAACTCTTCTTGTATACACATTGGAGTATGAATTAATACCTAATCAAAATAAAGTCTAATATTTCAAGTTATGTTTATGAAAAAGGTGACATGGAACGGCATGTGAGGACACAAGATTGTGTACTCGTATAACGGTTGCATCATAAATGTAGTGGACTAAAGTTGAGCACAAATTATCAGTTGAAGATGTAAAGAGGTTGTGGTCTGCTCATTCAATAATTACAGCTTATCTGATAAATTGTATATCAACTAACTACAACACAATACATCAATTCACCATAATGTTTCAGCGCATTTCAACAGAAATACCTTGATACATAAAGGTTGCTTGATCCAAAGAGCAGTAGTTTTAGACTCGATAAAAAGCATAACAATTATGCAAAGACCACTCTCGCTCTTCCAGAAGCCCGAGCTCTGCTGGGTTGTGAGGGGACCAGACATTTGTACTATTGGAAACGATTTGAAAAGTAAGATTTCAAGAGGTGTTTCACTTAATGCTTTAGTGATAGACAGACTTAAAATGTATAGATTTTTCCTCAGCTAAATAGTAGAGGAATGGATCTGGTACATAGATGAATGATGTTTCCTGGAGAGCATTGAGGCCCATATTTGCGAAGTGGAACTATTCAATAAAAATGGCACCGGTGCCGTAATAGTGAATAAGCCGGGAGTTGTTTTATGGAATAGCATCACTTAGTAAATATAGTCCTTTTATATGCAGGTGTATATTCACTAAAGCATGACAGCATTATACTGTACACTGAACCTCATTCATTGTATATACTTAGTGGTAAGAGCTATTGAACTTTAGTGAACATACTGTATGACACAGAGATGAATAACTTAGCCACTGCTTCTAATGGCTAAGCTTATATATCATGCAATATACTTTGATATTTTTTTAACTACTGTCCAATAAAATGTGTTGAAGAAATAAAGAGGCTACTGTACGTATTACAGTGAACATTCCTATTACAGATGCTACCTACAGGGTATACAAAAAGTGAATTTAAGTAAGTCATCTTGATTTTTAAACATCATGAAAAGAAGAAAATGACGAGGCATGAGATATAGTGTTAGTCACTTCTCTTGCATACGTTTCAATTGCATTCTAATTACGTTTCAATAGTCAGATAAACAATGGAATAACACATCCTGCACTTTACTTAATGCAAGAATCTAATCTTTACCTACTTCAAAGTCAGCGGCTACCTAAGTAATATTCATTTCTAATAAGCTACCCCATTGTGCTATAGGTTTTCTTTTGATGTTCAAGGTTACCGTGTAACCAAATAAATGCTATTCAGACTGCATCAAGTTGAAACCCTGAATAATGGTATAATTGTTGTTATTTCAAGCAGCAAAGCAATTGCTTGTATTGCCTTCTTTTTAGCAAATCAGAACCAGTGAGGTCTCCTGGTGCATGACGGCATCAGTCATTACTCTGGATGCCCAAGTGAAAAAAGTAAGATTACAGCAGCGTATTTTTGCAGTGTTTCTTTTCTCTGCATAAAGAGAATGATAAGCAGCACCTTTGCGAATCTCAGAGCCACGATTGGTGATATGGTTGGAATGTGCCTGAGCTTGGAATGAATATTGTTTCTATTGATGTTTCATTGGCTCGTGCAAGTTGTATGTTCATGAAAAACCTCCCCACACAGGTGTGTGTGTGTAGGCTAATACCGTATGGTCATTTAAAAATTGCTTGGGATACATAATGGGGTATCTGAAATATCTTAATTTAAGAAAGAATGCCAATGATCTAATTGGAACTGAAGGTTGACTACTGTAGGTGGCCAAAGTGGTTCTTACATGTACATCTGCTGCCAATGTTTCTATGGTTAGAAAATGATGGAGCTTATGTATTGAAGTCTACCTGCTGCAAAGACTGGTACAAGACAGTGTACTTAAAAAAATTATATATATATATATATATATATATATATATATATATATATATATATATATATATATATATATATATATATATATATATATATATATATATATATATATATCTTTAATAGTTCTGCATGGTATTTGAATTTCTAGTCTTGTGGCCATGATACTTTGATACGTAACTGTCTGTGTGTGCGTATGTGTATGTGTATATATATATAATGTGTCATTTACCAGAAGAATCCCCACTCTCACTCCAATTTGCAAAAAGACAAAAAGAAAAACAGAAATACTGTGCTGTGTAAGATAATGTATCTGCTATAGATATCTGCTAATCTCATATACATGAGACCGCTGAACTACCATCAACAAGACACAATACAATGTATTTTATTGCTTACATATTTTAATTCAGATGTCTATTTTTTTTAAATGTAGTATTGCAATCAAGGTTGAAATAGGATTGTGAAAATGCAGGGAATGGTAATTATCTTTCGCTTTTATGTGGTGGTTTTGGAACATTTTGTCAGTAGTGCAAAACAGAAACGATGACCTTTGCATTCACTGAATAAAGCCAGTATGGACAAGGCACCCACATTCTTAAAATTGTTATATTTAGACATATGGCTAATCTTGTTATTGTAATATATACACATTGTCTTGTCATCAGCAATTTGGAAGAATTTCCCTAAAATGTTCTCTTTGAAATCATTTTGTGCTATTCCAGTGAGCTTGCATTTCTTAATTTTGTCATCTCTACACAGCCATTGTTATGTTTCCAATTTGTCCATGAACCAAGAATATCTCTACCTTTCAACTTGTAGTCATCAATGATTAATTGATGCAAGCATTGCCCCCATTGTATTTGCTTATAAGGCTCGCATTCCTACGTTAGGGCATGAATGGGATCTAAACTGCTCAACTTCTAAAATCAACAGATAAACGAATTTTAGTACCAAAACAGTGAGCATACACTTTGCAATAAACATTAGCAAAATGTTCAAACGATTGTCTATTGACTTTTTGCAACAAGTTACTGATATACAAAAAGCAACTGCAATCTTATTATCTGCCCGTATTCTTTTTATAAACTTTGTCACTTGGTGGCCATAGCATGCCTTTTTCATTGTACGTTTATTGATCATTTCCTATATAAAAAATGCCTTCACACTTGTGTCTGATGTTGGGTCTCCATGTAGGGAATGTGAGATTGATCCATACGAAAGTCCTCCAAACTTTCATAGTCCGTTATGGCTACTTCTGTATCCTCAAATTCACAGCATGCCGAGACATCCGATGAAGAAGCACCTACTGAATTGTGCAAGGATAAAGACACACTATCTGTGCTCGTCTTTTCCACATTTTGGCTTGGGCCAGGTACAAAAGTACTAAATGAATGTGCAGGTTGTGAACCCGTGTCTATTTCATTGGATAGGTGATGGGGTGGGAGGTATTGGCTGGGATGAAATTGTGGGCGTCGTCTGCAATCAGGACTGAGAGTGCTAGTTACAGATATTGGCTGGGATTTGGGGAGGGTGTCATAATGTTCCTGGTAGTCCTCTGGAAGTGGAGGTGGTAACTGATCTTGGCTTAAATAGTCTTCTTGTTGAGGAGGTGGATAGTCACTGTCAATGTCATAACCACCAAGGTAGTAATCAGTTTCTAACTCTCTTGTACTTCCATGGTGAGCCGAGGTTCCATCAGCTGTTTCATAGTTGGGAACCTCTTCAATGTCCGATAAACGAGCACTTGGCATCCAGTCAGAAGTGTCCCAATGATAAGCTGTGGAATGAAACAAGCCACAAATTAATTAACGTACAATAAAAAAGGTTTATTGCATGCACCTGTTAATAAAACAATCACTGCCATGCTGTTTAACACCATTTCAGCATTCTCTGCTCATGATTTACATGCTTTCATTGCGTGATGCATACAGCATTCATCGCTTGTTATGTTACAATATACAGTAGTCAGAGCAACAAGTTCAAAAGTGTAGAAATCCAAACTGTGTTAGGTGAAGTGTTACCAGCATGCTGGGATCTGAACGTCAAGAGAAAGCTTATGAGGTCATTGACAGATGCTGGAAAGACACGCGGAATGGGGAACCATAAACAGGCAGACGCAAGTACTTGCAGTAAACAAAACAGAGCTTTGACATTTTACACAGGCACATTTTTTACAATGGACTTATAAGATACAATAGATACATAAACAGCAAAATGTAGCAGGACTCAAGTTGCAAATGTCACCTCTGTTGTAATTCTGTCCTTGTTCCATTACTGAAGCTGTTTGGTTCAAAGGAAGAAAAATAAAGCTTATAATTCAACATTGATAAATAATGTGTTAAGTCTCTTTCGCATGCATTATAAAAATAGATGGTGCTTTTTATGATAGTTTGTAAGGAATGGCAGTGTAAAATTATCAACTTATAATGCAGTATCTAGTACACTGATAGTACAATGATTACAATATAATTCTAAAAGCAGATATTTGTAATGAGCATTTGGTGGCATTCTCAATGTACTAATTCACTAAGTAATGTTACCTCTCTGCCAGCAACTAGCCTTAGAAACAAATCAGTGTTCTTTCCAGTAACAAGATCACAACACTGCCAACAACTCAAAGGGCATATAATGTCTGCTTTAAAGCTATTAAAAACGGGAAATACAATATGTGTGATCATCATAGAACATTAAAACCTCACTAGTCATATTCATAGAGGAAACTATGCTGTATAGCTACAATGTCTTTTTAGTTTGCTTTTTGCTGTCCAAATAGTAATTAAAGCAAGAACAAAATACATTCTTTAACTTATTTGTTTAATAATACTTTAATCTGATCCATGCACCAGAGAATATTTTATTCCCATTTATTTGACTAGAGCTGAACTCTTCTCCAGCCCTGGGAAGTGGCTTAACAGTTTATTGAATAGAAGCCAAAGTGAGGACAGGAGGCCCTTCTACAACGTATTAAACATGTGTGGCTCCTCCAGACATTTATCTGCTCTGATGGAGTAACATTGGGTTCATATTTTGTAACCCCTGCAAATTTAAGCCCATCGTATCTTCAAAGTATTTTAGCATGTATTAGGAACCTAAACTTCCCTGTGTGTGCAAACACTGAAATATACTGAATTACAATAAAGTAACGGGAGCTCACCGATCGCTGTGATGACCGCCTCTGGCGCACCGTACTACCAACAACGAGTTGATAATTAGCAGCAACAGAACCCAGATCAAACGAGCACTACGGTGAACAGAATGATTCATTTACTAATAACACATGTCAATGTTTTGGCCCTTTCTGGTGCTTTTCCAGATGTGATGTTTTATGAATAAAATTAATCATTACGTTCGCCAGAGCGCCCGGATGAACTTCGTTCTGTTGCTGCTAAACATTGAAATATGTAGACATGTAAAAATATTAGGCCACCTTCCTAGTGGGACTTGCTGACACATGGAGTTCCAGGAATCTCAAAAATCTGCCTCCGTTCCCCCCAGGGCTCCATTATTTTGGAGATTTCAGTTAGTACATTTTAAAATCTACAGGCTTTTCATGGCAGCCCCTCCGCTGTCTGGCTACATCTGTATTGTAACTCAAATAACTATGGTTACCGATTAATAGGCGGATTCAATAAACCCCAAAGCCGTTGGTCGGGCTGTTTGGTACTTTTGAACACATAGAACATTATTCTAAGAAAGAGTCAGAGATGACGGGTCTTTCTCAGGCAGGACTTACACAACACTAACCTACTGTAACAGTGACTGGACTTTGGGTGTCAATGCTGCTGCTCAATGTCTGGGTTTATAGCAGTTATTATTTTTTTTCCAAACGTTGCCTTAAAAGGAATAATTGATACTAATGATCAGAATCTAAGTGATACCCATTGATGAATTTCTTCCAAGTGCCTTTTTCACTTTAAAAAAATGAATGAATAGAAATTGCAAACCAGTAATTTACGTAAACAGAAATAAAAAAAAAACTCTAAATAAAAATATTAATAACTTTATTTCCTTTATATATTATATTAAATACAATACAAAGCTAGCCTGCTATGCAAACTTCCTAGGCAAATGCATATTTTTAATATAGAATTCCTAGAACAGGGACAAAAGTTCCCAATACAATTGAATGAGAAAAGAACAAACCAAGCCGAACAATTACCGCCCCCCCCCCACCCGAAAAAAAAACTATGGCTTAACAGCTATTTTTACATAAGAAAATGGAAAGGTTACAGAAAAAAATTAAATACCTTCATTTTCAATAGTATCAACAACATTGTTGACTAGATGTATGACAGTCACTATGGAAGCTTTTTGGGAGGGAGAACACAAAATGGAAAAGGGGGGGAGGAAAAAGGAAGAAAGCTGTTAGGTTAATATTCAAACACAGATATAATGTTATTGCATGAATACCTTATTTGCAAATACCATGCACCAAAAACTAATGTAGTGATTACAATGAAATACCTTAGAACCTTAGTCTTTAACATACATCTTTATAGAAACGTACATTATACACATGTAGCAAACCTAAATGTCTCTGGTCCCGGGGTAAGCTGCGGTCACGGGACTGCGGCTGTCCGGGTGTCCGAGGATTAACGCTGCGGGGTTTGATCTGGAAGCATAGACCCCCCCCCAAAACAGGACCCCGGTTCAAACCGTCTCCGGAGCTGCAGCTTTTTACTTTTACTGCCGCAACTCCAGAGAGCGCGAGTCTCTCTCCTGTACATCTGTAGGTGCCATACTCCCGCGGTTTAAAAAAAACCCTCGATGCATTCAAGCAGGGATATCCTGAAAACATGACCTGTTAGTGGACCTTGAAGACTGAGCAGGCTACCCTTGAATTAAAGAGATCACCCCCACCCCGAATCCCATTGTAGATTCCCTTACAATGAAAAGACTAAATTCACTTTGAAGAATTATTTCATTTAAAAATGCAATAACCCAATCACAAAGCAAGCTGTTTGTTTTTGTAAATAAGACCACTTTAAGTCAGTATTGCCTTCTGCACTTCGTTCGACAGCGTTCCGCGCAGAACACCATCTCCCCTCCAAAAATTAGCAATGCCTTTATGACGTAGCTACTACATCATGGAGTATGGACCCATGACTGAGTAGCTATGTCTATGTGCACCCAAAGGGTTAAAATGAAAGCAACGTACAAATACTATTACTCATTACTATACTATTATTAATTACTAATACTCTTACTAATGTCAAAATTAACTTGTATAAGTTCAAACAAGAAAATAATTTGTTTAAAAATAGGACTTCACAATCTGGATTTTGACCTCAACCAAATCTTTTTATTTTTGCAAATATATCTACCAACAATATTTTAAAGCTTAAGTGAGGTTATTAATGAAACTGCGCTAGTGCCCCAATCAGCACTCTCTCACGGCAGCTCCAACAGGCGTCACTGGACGTTTCCATGTAATAGTGCAACGATCAGCACTATCACAGCTTAATAAATAAGCCTAAACGAGTCTCACACCCTAGTGTGCACTATAAGAAACCATGAGCGACATGAGAACCAGACTAATGAAAGATGCACCACATTAACTGCTAACATTGCCAGATGTCAAAATAATGATGATGACAATTAACAGGTTGGTATTTAAATAATTAAACATCACATGGACCAATTACTACAACAGCTCTGAGCTAAAGGTCACTGAATGAACACAGACTGCTGGCCTGTTTGGCATGTTTGTTTACAGGTGGTAACAAGTCAATTTTATAGTAGCAAGAATCATATGTTCTCGCTATGAAACAATTCATTTCAAATCCTCCACAGTGCCTCCCAGTAATATACTTCACAGTAAAGATTGAAGCTTCTCAAGATGTGACAGTTTTTGTTTTGGAGATAATAGCTCACGTATTATACAAACTCTCTGGTGCCACATACTGGATAGAATGTAAATATTGCAAAGAGTTTGTGGGTTTCCAAAACGGTCTTTAAAGGGAACATTTAAAAAGGCTATGTTTCACCTGCCTGTCTAAAGGGTTAATTCTAGAAGCTCATATTCAAGTCGCCGGGAACTTTCTGCCGCTTGCAGAGTGATCGGCTGCTTTGGAGCTTTTAGAATAAGCCCTTAAATGAGCAGAAAAAGTTCTAATCATTTAAAAATGTCATGTGCAAGTACAACTGAAGGAACATTTTTTTTTAAATAAGTAATTATTATAGTGAATGTAATAGTGGGCATGGACTCTAAGTACTTCATAGTCATAGGCACGTTTACTCATTTTCTAGGGGATGCTGCGAAAGATTGGCCAGCCCGATCACAATGGAAGTGAAGCCCCCAGAGGTGATCACATGGCATCGAAGTGCTGTAGGGTTACTGGCAGACCCGGGCATTGTCAATAGTCATGTCTAACTTGATTTTTAAATGTCTAACTTGATGTTTAAATGTCTGTCCTCACTGACACAGATCTTATAGCACATGTTCTCATATTAATACCGGAACATAGCAAATCGTTCTTTAAGTGTAGGAGAATCACATTTTCTTAACAGAAATCATTCACTTTAGGCAGCACAGATTCATTGCTCAAATCTTCTGTAAGTGGAATAAAGATGTGATAAAGAGAAAGAAACCTGGCGCCAAATAATCAATGGAAAGTCCTGTATTCCTCATGGGATCCGCACACTTGCTTGACAGGCCATGTAATAAAAAAAAACACAAACAAACACAGATCATAGTGCAACACTGTAGGGTTAAACAGTTCTACACTATAAATCACATATAACAGTGAGAATCCTAGCGACAGTTAAAAATACTATTTATTAAAAGGAACTATGCCATAAAATGGTATTGACAAATACAAAGAACCGCAGGTCATCCGGGATAGAATAATTGGAGCCCTACTTACAAGCAGCAAGGCATAAACACGCGTTGTTAGGAACAAGTCCTCTTGGCGCAGATGGTATCCTTGCAGATTTGTATCTCTGCTCCGCCGCGACTCAAGTCCGAAACCGCCCTTCAGGTATTCACCGGAACAGTGCCGGTGACGGAGGCTAGTTGGTGGGTTCCACAGCTCTACACCACGTGTGGCCGCTCTCCTCACTTCCTCCTCCGGTTGCACAGGATGTCTCTGCGCGCCCGCGCGCGAGTGTGCCCGTGACCTTAAAGGGACAGCTGATGTGTTCTAAATGCCGGGAGCTGGCAATTGCAGAAAGGCTCCAAATTCGAATGTCCATAAACGTCCAGTACCAAACATAAAGTGACTATGTCACCTGCCCTACGCGTTTCGTAGACGTTACTCTACTTCCTCAGGAGCTACGTAGCAGCTCCCGGCATTTAGAACACATCAGCTGTCCCTTTAAGGTCACGGGCACATTCGCGCGCGGGCGCGCAGAGACATCCTGTGCAACCGGAGGAGGAAGTGAGGAGAGCGGCCACACGTGGTGTAGAGCTGTGGACCCCACCAACTCGCCTCCGTCACCGGCACTGTTCCGGTGAATACCTGAAGGGAGGTTTCGGACTTGAGTCACGGCGGAGCAGAGATACAAATCTGCAAGGATACCATCTGCGCCAAGAGGACTCGTTCCTAACAACGCGTGTTTATGCCTTGCTGCTTGTAAGTAGGGCTCCAATTTTTCTATCCCGGATGACCTGCGGTTCTTTGTATTTGTCAATACCATTTTATGGCATAGTTCCTTTTAATAAATAGCATTTTTAACTGTCGCTAGGATTCTCACTGTTATATGTGATTTATAGTGTAGAACTGTTTAACCCTACAGTGTTGCACTATGATCTGTGTTTGTTTGTGTTTTTTTTTATTACATGGCCTGTCAAGCAAGTGTGCGGATCCCATGAGGAATACAGGACTTTCCATTGATTATTTGGCTCCAGGTTTCTTTCTCTTTATCACGTATTTCTGTTAGTACTGGCAGTATTACCAGGCAGCCTACCTTTATTATAAGATATTTGTTATATTTCACATATTGGTATTTAGACTTTAGCGCTTATTCACATTTTTTTCCTTCACATTCTGGAATAAAGATGTGTTACTATCAAACACTATGCTACCAAACTGTTCTGCTGAGAGGTTCACTTTGAAAATACCTACTGTATATTTGTGTTCTTTTAAGCACCAATCAACTGTATTAAACTATTTGCTTTAGTTCAATTTCCTTCTAGATGCGATTGCCTCCTTCACAAAGGTTTATTACTCCAAATTGAAAAGGTAAAAAACCAGGGTAGTAAATACAATTATGACTTGTTGTTAAACACCTGTCATCCTAAATCTACCCTGAACCAAAGAATAGAGAATGGCAAAATATGCTGGAGGCCTTGGTGTACCGGCCTGTTTGTTTGCTATACAATACATGTATTCAATGATAGCACTGCCTCACACAAGCACACAGCATGTAATGCAAGAGATTGACAATTTGGATGAACAGCCTGTAGTTTGTAGAATGTAATAGTTGTTAAATACCTGTTTCAAACTGTAATCTTTAAAGGAGAAATCCATGCAATATCCTACATGTGTTTTTCCTATAGATTTTTTGAAGTGAAACTTCTTTTCCGGCACCTACAGTCTTTTGAAGAGGAGCATTTCCTTCGTTGTCACAAAAACGCATGACAGAAGTGACGTCATGACGCAAAAACAGCCGCTGGCCTCTGTGCATGTGCACTGTGCGCACGCCCATGCTCGCGCCACACCCGCGCATGCGCAGACCTCAAAGCGCTTCCCTCACTTCCAGCGCACACGGAGGTTGGAGCCAGAGATGCGTAGTGGCGTCTGGGCTTGGTGCACATGGAAGTGGCGGCCGGGCTTGGAGCACAAGCCCAGCAGCCGCTCGCTCGGTGCGCCGATCGTGCGTAGGAGCAACAGCAACCCCACTTGGGAGACAGAGGCACCAGAGTCAGGCACAAGATGCAGGCACCAGTCAGGCACAGACGCAACAGAGGGACACATACACACACACACAGACCAATACACACACAGAGGCACGCACACACGCACACAGAGATAGTATAACTATAGAAGTGCAAATGGCTATAACAGAGGTGTGTGCTGAGCACGCGCGTTCTAAGTCACACTTCTTTGCATTTTGTCACTGAAATTGTGTTTTGAATTTTAATTAAAAATATCACCATCACAAATACAATATCTGTGACAAAACAGTGACCAAAGACAAAGAAGTTTCACTTAAAATGAGCGTGCTCGGCGCACACAACTTTTTTTTTTTATAAATCAGCCCTGTAGTATTAGATAATACTTACAGTACTGCATTTTTCTTTTTTATTATTCATCTCTTAATGCTATTTATAATGAGTTTTAATATACTGAGCATCCTTTGATTTCTGTAGCAGGATTTTATCCCACCTCCCAGCAGTCCAAGATATTTGCAACACTTTCCTGTTTGTGATCATTTGTTGCCAATATTCAAAGGCAGCAGTTTGAGCTGCAAAGTGTAACAATAGATAATGTTACCTTAGTGATATAAGAATACATTGTAGCTGCTGGGGGTGGGGGAGATTTTTCTGGGGGGGGGGGGCGGGTGGTTGCAGAGGTCCCGCGCTCTCCCCCAAGGCATTTAAATTAAATACCGGGGGACCGCACAAGGCCTCTGCAACCTCTACTTACCGAGGTTCAGCCGGCTTCAGGACGCATGACCATGGCAACGCGCCGTGGACGCCGCGGGGTCATGTGACGTCACGGTTGCCACGGTCACGTGACGTAATTTGACACCGCGCGAGGTAAGGGGGCGCGCACCACCGGACCAGCACAGGCAGAGGGGGCAAAAAAAGTTTGTGCGCCCCTGCTCTGGAGAACAAGTATCATTGTTTGAAAACCATAACACTTACAGTATTTGCCACATTTGTGTTACATGTGTTTGTACATACAGGAAACCAACCAGTAATGATACATGTAAGACAGTGATATAACATCGTCTGCTGGATGCTTAGTATGAGCCAATATATGCAAACTGCCTGAAATATGTGAATATTTTTGAAAACAAGGTTTGCAGGTGTTTACAGACAGTGAATTTGTTCTGTTTTCTCTACCCCATCAATGTTTAAATATATTTACTAGAGATTTGCGAAATGGTCCCAAAGGTGCTCATTTTTTTTAGCCAGGGATATCCTGAAAACCAGACCTGTTGGTGACCCTTGAGGACTGGAGTTGGCTCTCCCCTGGTCTAAGAGCAGATAAATACTGTATGCTCCATTGTGTAGATTGCTTGCTGCTATAGCAATCCCATAATGTTTTGTTTCTGTAAACAGCATTAACGAGAAAGCGACAGGGAAGAGTAACCAATAATAATACGATAGCAACTATCTTACCATTATCATCACCGGAGTCTGATTGAAAGGAGTTGAGAGACTGGTTTTCAGAACTGCTGCCTTTATTACTTCCCACGAAGCAGGTCATCTCCTCAGCTGCATCAAGTCCTTTGCCTTTGTGTACAGCAACAAAACATTATCAAACCAAATTCTGCCAGCATTTTAAACCAGCATGCTAGTATTATGACAGAGTTTTGTTTTACAGTCTAACCCGTTCTAAAGATGGCATTTCGTTTCTGATTGGCTTATGTGTTTTGTAAGGCAGTGATTTTCCGCCTAAGTTCTGTGGAAACTTTGGGTCCCTTAGAATATTACCATTGATTTTGAGACCAGAGTTGGACCTGGCAACATTGTATTCTTCAAAACCCTATATTTTTTAAAAATATTTTTTAAAATGTAATCATTGAAAAATATTATTACGTTATATTATTTTTTTGTGCATTTGTTTATTGTTTTTGCTTAATTGTTTGAGTATTGTCTGTTCATTTAAAATATTCAGCACTATCCAAAATATGTCAATTCAGATTCAGATCAATTATTTTGTTTATTGATGAAAAATCTACATTAAATAAGATAAACATTCTGTATCTTTGCTAACTGCTTATTATTTATTACTGCACAGATCAAGACACAGTACATGCACTTCATGTTCACATATAAAGCCATTAGCTGGGGGGGGAGATGTAAAATATTTGCAGTTTAAAATAATAATAATAATAATGTAATACTTAATACTTAATTTCCAAAACATCTATGGCAGCAGAGTGTATCGACCTTCTGGCTCCAGAGACATGCGAGCACTACTACAGCACTCACATAGTTCTGACTCTCCCACTGCCATTAGAAAGGAAAAGGAAAGCCTCTTCTTTAAGTTGTGATCAGCCATGACATTCAAAAAATGGTATGATGTTCCCGGATTGTCCTCATGGCCATGAGAGCGCCAAAAACGAAAAACGTTGACTGGACCATGAAGATCATGCTAAAAAACACAGTTAAACATACAGATGCAGGAAGACTTGCAGTACTGTCCTTGGTGCCGCGGACAAAGAAGCAAAAGTCCATGGTGCTTGGACAGTGTCTGCCTTGATCTCACTGCGTGGGGGTCTATGCATCGGAATAGGAACCCGCATAGAATTAATCCTCTGTGCGTGGCAGCAGCACAGAAGGCAATAAGTCTTACTACATCTATATGTCTGTCTTTCGATCAAGGGGTGGCATTATTGTTATGGACCACTTTCCATCACATTGCTGATATAGACCATTTCCCATCACATTGCGCTCACACTCAAATATATTTGCTGGTATTACTTACAATCGTTTCCTGTGTCCCAGGCACCTTTCCTTATGGAGTCGCAGTCAGATCGACATGGAGACACCGATGGAAGATTTGGAGCGACACTACACACGATCACACCTCGTCTAGCTGTCAATATTCGGGGAGACTCGGGGTGAAAGGTAGTCATTTCTTGATGCTCTACACCTAGTCCATCTACCATCTTATCCAAGTTGTTTCTTGAATCACTTTGAAAACAGGGAGTGTAGGCCATAGGTCTAACAGGTACCTGGGGGGGACCAACCTCTTGGTAAATGTTTCGACTGTCCCCACTGTTCCTCAAATTCTTAAACTGAATTCCGTTGGTTTTATTCAGAAGTGCCGCGGTAGCGGGATCTTGAACAAGAGTAATGTTATTGCGGGAGTAATTTTTCCTGAATACCTTCTTGCGGAATACAATAAATAGGATAATCAGTACAAATATGACAAACAGGACCACTGCTATTCCAATTAGCTCTTCTTTGCCAACGTAGGAATGTCCTGCTTGTATGTTAGGTACTACCACAGGCCTTAGACCACAGTACTGGCCAACATATCCGTGAGTACAATTACATACAAATGAACCGAAGATGTTGACACATGTCCCACCATTTTCACACTCTTCCCTTTCACATTCATTGATATCTTCTTCACACCTTCAGAGAGAAAAATGCCAATATTATGGAAATATGTCAGGTTTACACACAAACCGAAGCACATGTTAACATTATCTGGGATTCATGCATAGGTATTTCCTTATGTAAGTAAACCTTTCTTTAAAAGAAATGACTTATTTTTAAGTCGCTAAGATAAAGCTAATTCAAACAAGGAAAGATGGTACTTTTAAAGAAATACAAACAGATTGATTATCCTTACACATAACATTATCCAGAAACAAATATCATTACCTGTATGTCTAAAAGGGGTTATTCATTAAAGTGCTATAGTGCTGCTTTGGTATTATCACAGAAGCAATATCTTAAATATGTGCTTTAAAAAAAAAAATCAGTTCTCTAGCATGAGAAAATACGTGTAACAGTTTTTAAAAACAACAACTCTGAATTACATTTTTTATGTATTATAATGTAACAAGCCTTTTTTGTTTCTATAGCAACCATTTACAAAGTCACATCTCCTTCCTCTTCTGAAGCAGGCTCTGAAACACTCCTTTTTGAGCCTTGTTTTCTCTCTCTAGCAGTGCACCAATTGTATCTACTGTAGTGACTGCCTTGTCACATGATCTTCCCCACAGAACTTTGTCATATTAATATGCATATGCATTCCACTATTGCAGAATACTCCTCTGCAGCCATTTAGTGAAACCCCGAGTCAAATCCTCGCCGATCAATCGGCAACTTAGCTACTGTAATTGCTTATTACTGTGTGGATTGTATTGATGCACATATTAAATGCTTGGACTGCTGCTTTAAATGGGAGTTTCTATTCAGTAGTGTCTGACTGGCATTCTAATTCATAACCCCTTGATCTTTTTGAGACAATCATTTAGCACTCACTGCTTCCTGCAAAACATGCTGTACCGATATGAGTGAATTAATACTAGATTTTTTGTTGCTAAAGCCTCAACATTTCAAACATGCTTTAAAAATTCATCCCAACAAGTTTTTTAAATACCTCATTGGCAAAACAATGTTACAGTTGAAATTCTATTAACTTCAAGGGCTTACACCAAACTATTATTTTTTTTGTAATTTCATGAAAAAAAAAATCCCTAATCTGGTTGAAAAAAAGGTGAAAACCTAAAATTAGATCTCCTGGAAAACTGGTGCAAAACTACTGCATCAGAATAACACCAGAAGTCTCTTTTTTTAGATACTGTAAATTTTCTCCAGTTTTCAATCCATGAGACAGATAACAAGGCCACTTTATGTCAGAATCTGGATCTAGAACCAGACACGTCATGATGTACTGTAATGAAACGTTTGGCTTATTAGAACTAGTACAGGGGTTTTACTGCGTAGGAGTAAAATTAAAGCTACTGTATCTTAAGTCCCTTCCCCCAATGCATTAAAATGCTGTATGCCTATAAATAATATTAGAATACCAATGAAATGACAAACACAACATTGAGACAAAAATATCCTTAAACCCATGGTATAGTTTTCCAATATATTTAGCGTTTATACAGTACTTGCACAATGCAGTAAGTTGCACGTCCGTCCGTGGGAAAAGTCAAGTATACCGACCCCTTTCATTTTAGCAGTAGGTGAAGGTTCTCAAGGAGAGATTACACACTACAGCAATAATGTGCTTACTGCAGTTATTGTACAGTCAAAACAGCCCCCTAATTGAATACTTCATCTTTCATCATTTATTTCACCCTGCTGTTGGTACTGTACAATGTTATATCAATCAAACCATGTAGCTGTTTGAAACCTCACATTCACTTAGATAGCTATAGATGGTTGCTTTAATAAACAACTACTTACGTTAACCCTCTAAGTCCTGTCCTGCAGTTGCAGATGAATGAGGTCCCTATGGGATCGCAAGACCCCCCATTGCGGCATGGATTTGGGAAGCACGCAGTAATCTCGGATTCGCAGTTTTTTCCTATGAATTGCGATGGACAACTGCACTGATAACCTGTACAGGGGAGATAGACTCATCAATAATGCCATACAAAACAAACACATGCAGCAATATATATATATATATATATATATATATATATATATATATATATATATTATAGACGTTGGCAGAAAACTGCACGTTTGTCTGATTGATGTTATCATGCAGTATATTTACATTTTTCAAACACACCTGAAACGGGGCTTTCTGGTGAGCAACAGCCAAGTCTTACTATGGGAAGCCCCCGGATTTAAAATAGTTGATTTTTACATTTTCAGGATGATATATACCTCTGTTAATAAACGGTGATTTGACAACTCATATTTCTCTTAGTTTCAATTAGTTCATGCCCTATAAAGCCGTTTCCCTGGGGACCTTATATTATGGGACAATAAACCAATAAACACATAATATCATCACTTTTTGTGTCATCTGTTGGGACTATGATTACTTTTGTATTGTATGTCTTTATTTATATAGCGCCATAAATGTACATAGCGCTTCACAATAGTAATACATATCATATAAATAACAAATAATATAAATAACAGATCATGGGAATAAGTGCTTCAGACATACTGTAAAAGTAACATTAAGGAAGGAGTCCCTGCTCCGAGGAGCTTACAATCTAATTGGTAGGTAGGGAGAACGTACAGAGACAGTAGGAGGGAATACTAGTAAGTGCGTCTGCAGGGGGCCAAGCTTTATGTGTCGTGTCCATGATTATCCAGTGCTACTCAAATGCTTCTTTAAGCAGATGTGTCTTAAGGTGAGTCTTAAAGGTGGATAGCGACGGGGCTAGTCGGGTATTGAGGGGAAGGGCATTCCAGAGGTGTGGGGCAGAAAGTGAGAAAGGTTTAAGGCGGGAGAGAGCTTTAGATACAAAGGGGGTAGAAAGAAGACATCCTTGAGAAGAACGCAAGTGTCGGGATGGTGTGTGTGTGTGTATATATATATATATATATATATATATAATAGCTGTTTAAATAACCATATGAGATATAAAGGAAAAATGTATTTATATATGTGTTTGTATATATACATATATGCTGTTGTGAATTATACTAACACAACTGCATGGAAAATGATTACAAAAATAAATGTAAGAAATACACATATATGTTCTTTACGGTATAGTTATAGAAAGGGGTTTCAACTTATTCTTGTTTTAATGATAATTTGAAACCCAATAACAATATGCAGCTTTTTAATTGGAACAGATAATGTTTTTCAATATATAACTGAAAAAGACAGATACATAAAAAAAAAATGTATCTTCTACCTAGTACATGTGTCTGGACATAGGTTGAGATATTTATCAGACAATATTCAGACAAAGGGTTCTGTTTTGTTTATAAAGGTTACCTTCTGTATTAAGTTAAATGAATAAATATGTATTTGAGCAACACTGGCTTTCAAACATAAGATTTTGTACCTACTGTACAACAAAAGTTGCTGACTGAATACATGACTGAACAGTGACATCTACAGCCTAAATGTATAACCATCATGTTGATGTGTTTTAAAAGCAACAAACCTGGAAATGGAATCCAGATTCCAAATATAGACCCAGAATTGTCCTGTTCTGAGCATATCACAACAGAACACGTTTTAATCCAGATTCATGCATGAATCAGGCCATGCTTTTTTTCTTTGTCTGTGCCATTTAACAGTTACATCAGACTTTAATTTCTATTTATTCAATCATTAGTTTTTTTTTTTTTTTTACACATAACAGAACGGCTCATCAAAAGTGTATTTTTGTTTGCATGTTAATAACAGAAATATATTGACTAAATACTCATGTTATTAGTATAAAATATGTGATCTTTGTGTTAAAGTGTGTTTCAGTTCTGTTTTCTTTAATCCATTTATTGACTTTGCAATATAAAACAGAAACACACAATGAGAACGAGTAAGTGCTTCCATAAGGAGTCCCACAATGTCCAATCACAGACATGTGAACAACCCAATTATGTAAGCTGTGTGGTTTATTGTGTTGGCCAATAACAAATTCTGATGAAAACAATATTAAGAAATGTGTCAGGAGAACAAGATTTATTGTGATAGATACCTGTTCTATAGGGAAAACTGTTTTAATTCACTTGAAATTAATTTTGAACATTAATTGTTTTCATAATAAATGTTAAAAATAACATTAGGAATTTATTTACAACAGAAAATGCAAAAAAGACACAGCACTACTCCCAGCAGGTGAATGGCCGTGAAAAGGAGAGCGTTCCCAAAAGTTAAAAAAGACTAATTTATTAACAACATGGAAAAAAGCAGCATACACAGGCACATAACAACGAGGAGAGAAAGAACCCCAAGGAGAGCACTCATACACTCAAGAGAACAAGTGTACAGGTGGACGGTGTGGTGTAAATGAGGAATGGGTGAATTAAAACACTTTATTGTGAGTCGTGACTCAATGAAATTAAATAGAACGCTGTAGGTCAAAGTATAATACTTCAGTGTGAGCCAATATGACAGCGAATTGTAAAAACGGAACCGGACGTGGTAATAAGCGTAGCCAATGCACTGTCCTCACTAAAAGGACGGTGTTGACAGTACAAGGGCCAGATAACAGAACTGTGATCCTATCTATGTCTGTGGTCAGTGAAGTTAACCACAGAATACCTGGAGAGCTTCAGTAAAGGTATAGGTAAAGCCCTGCCTCAATGAGGTAACCAGCTTATAGTATAAAGAGCTAGTCCCTATAATGAGACACTGAATGGTCTACGTGTTTGGTAGCTAATCTCTGGGTGTGCACTACTGGCATAATGCCTATACGTTCAGTGCAGTGTATATACTCAGCGCTCAAATGCACTCCCAGTGGCATGTAGATGAAGTAAATCTTACCTGCCAGTAGATTGCATATATGTACAGTGAATAGACCATAGCAGGCAGGATTAGAGACTGTTAGAACAGTGCACAAGTAGTGCCTGTTTACACGTAGTGTCCAATGTTATGGACAGTAAAGTACATCCGACCGTGGTAGCATACCTAGAGACTAGGTATTGGCTAGACACCTTCAGACTAATGCAGGGTGCTTGTAAGTATACCGGCCAAAGTGAGCTGCTAAATTAAAAGAGGTGCATGTTACTGCAAAAGCATAGCTCCACACGAGGGGCTATTGGGGACGGACGCGCTCCGATCGCGAGCACTAGTCCCGCCCCTCTGACGTAATGACGTCATATGCCGCCGACGTACGTTTCGCTGGTGCGTGCTTTGTCAAGGCTGAACGGGAGCGCCTGTCATGCCCCCGGTATTTATCAGGTAAGTAACCATCTGATTGGTTGAAGTGTGTTCCCTGCAGTTTATACAATAAAAGTGATCACGCATCGTGGGGCACCCGCATGAATGCCTCTTCTGTGCATAACGGGAAAAACACATTCACGAACATACTGGTCTAGTAGCTGTAACATGGGCTTAGAAAAAATGGAGAGTAAACTCCTGAGTTCCAATGCTACACAGTCATATATAATGGTGATATGCAATCTCTGTCCAGGTGTAACTAGGAGTGGAGTCTCCAGCAGGTATAAAATAGAAAAAGTATAAGGTAAGGTAGGGGTTGATATAAAGATATATAACACAAACCAGTCGGGGGTTATTGAGCAAATGTGGACCAGGGGCACAGGAAAATGTGACCACCGTAACATATGCTGTGACCCTTGAAATGTCCCAATAATGCTAACCTTACCCGACTGGTGTCCGGACCAACCCCTGAAGCCAAACAGTATGCTGAAATGGTGTCCCGTGTATGAACCATGCACGGCTGCCGGGTACACGATACTGTAGATCCCACGTGTGTGGCGTCCTTGCCTGACACCCCGGTAGAAGGTATCGCTGCACCGCTGACTGGCTTGCAAGCCCTCCCCTCCGCTCACCGATGTAGTTGGAATAGGAGCTCCGTCTCTCTAACCAGCCGCGCCAATCTGGGGACCCACGTGATGGTGCGTCAGCACGCACGGATCGTCCTCGAGCCGCATCCGGAAGGCAATCAGCTGTATGGAGACCGGGGAGCCTGTGTGCGATGCCTTGCAGCGTGTGTCAGCTGGACGCCGCTTCCTTCGTAGGATAGAAAGAATTGCCTGCTAATGATGGAGACTCCTGTGTGCTCCGTTCGTGAAAGTTGCATAGGAGGTAGAAGGGAAAGAACGGTCACTACTTCCCAGTGAGCCAAACAAGTAGTTTGTTGAATAAAAAGTTCTTTATTTCAAAAGCTGAGCATCATGCAAACACTCTGACGCGTTTCATCCCTTAGAAGGGACTTTATCAAACATGGGCTTAGAGTAAAAAGCCACCAAGACAGAAGCTACCAAGGTATGATGCTAAACGTAGTAAGGGTCAGTTAAATGAATGGACTAAATACAAATCCCTCATTTAGTCCCCTAGGGGACAGGGTATGGAGAGTGTATATCCAGCGTGATTCCATTTTTAATAAGGCCTGGTCCCAATTACCCTTCCTGATACCCATTGAGAGCTGGTCTATTCCCTTAAAGGTAAGTACAGTATGGTCCCCATTGTGGTATTCATTTACGTGTCTGGCCACCGGTGTATCCAAACCATTCCTGATGCTGCCAAGATGTTCCAGTACCTGAATTCTAAATGGGTGTCTGGTCTTGCCAATATACTTCTTAGTGCATATACACTCTGCCATGTATATGACACCTGGTGTCTTGCAATTAATAAACTTTCTGATTTTAAAGGTCCGTGTGTCGTCCCAGTTATTGAAGGTTTTGGCATTTTTGATGACCTGACATGCTTTACAGCTATGACAGCTGAAACATCCAGGTGGTTTGTTCGGGAGCCACGTTTGGTTAACATTAGCCTCAAAATGGCTCTTCACCAGACAGTCGCGTAGGTTCCTTGACCTGCGGCTGGTCATTTCGGGGTAAGGTTTTAATATTGCCTTTAGGTCTTCGTCAGCCCTTAGAATGTGCGGCGGAATCAGAAAGAGTAGAAAGAGTAGAGGGTGAAGGGCCCTTTACTCCTCTAAGACCCACTGTCACCACCGTCCTTTTAGTGAGGACAGTGCATTGGCTACGCTTATTACCACGTCCGGTTCCGTTTTTACAATTCGCTGTCATATTGGCTCACACTGAAGTATTATACTTTGACCTACAGCGTTCTATTTTATTTCATTGAGTCACGACTCACAATAAAGTGTTTTAATTCACCCATTCCTCATTTACACCACACCGTCCACCTGTACACTTGTTCTCTTGAGTGTATGAGTGCTCTCCTTGGGGTTCTTTCTCTCCTCGTTGTTAATCCAATATTACCCCTCATAGTAGCACCACCACTCCTTACCTTATTAGCAGTAGCGAGGGTTCCCCTTCCCCATCCCTATCCCCTGTTCCCCCTCCTGTGGTTCGTGTGTACACAGGCACATATCAAGATAAAGAGCTAACGCTTGAAACGCGTAGGTGTGGGCATTTTTGCCTGTGTATGCTGCTTTTTCCCATGTTGTTAATAAATTAGTCTTTTTTCACTTTTGGGAACGCTCTCCTTTTCTTGACTATTCACCTGCTGGGTGTACTGCTGTGTCTTTTTTGCTTTTGCTGTTGTACCTGATTTAAGACGGAAGCACACCTGTACCTGAGGACGTGGATCACCACCCAAGGATGCTGCACTATATGTGAGTCCTTGAGATATATCTCTTTGATCATTCATTACACTATACAAGGTGTATACAGTATGTGTCTGGACACTTTATTGTGGGTATACCTTACTACAGTGCCAAGTGGGATACTGCAAGTTGAATGGATTGTATATGAGATATTTCATTATTTGATACCGGAAAGGTGCTCCAGCTAAGGATCCTTATTTCTTCTTTTTTCATCAGAAGATATTTGCTTATGTGTTAAGAGTATTCCACAATGTGTTTGTAAACTAGGAATTTATTTAGTAGGCATTTAGAGAAATGGATTGAGAAGGGGGTAAAAACACATGAAAGTGATCCTCTGGGTTAGGAGCAGTGCTGCAACCCCAATTACATTGCGAGCTCTGCTTTTTTATTTAATCAGTGGCATCTTAAACTGCACATTATTTGCTGCCCTTAAAATATCAATGACTCCCACAGCTGACTGATAGCAATACAACAATAATACAAATTGTCAATGTTGACTTCTTGTCATTTTTAATGTCACAATTTTACTATCATATCTAGTGGCCTAGTAAGGTTAACAAACAGAAACCTCTCAGTATTACCACTACAATCATATGCTCTGGTAAACCAAGGTTGTGACCACAACAATTCAGTTTAGAGAAGTGTTTTGTCTGGAAAGTAAATACATTTGCAATAACACTGAATTTAAATCCCAGAATGGTATACTGTCAATCAGTTTGTTGGATGCTAGGGACACGTTCATGACATGTTGAGACTTTTGAGATATTAAGATGAGAAGCATCCCTTGACAGATTTTTAAAGGAGGTTTTAGACAGACTGGGGGCAACTAACATCCACTGCTGAAATCTATGTTCATACATATACATATACAGTTTTTGACAAATCACCCAAAAATCTACTCGCCCAACCAAAAAATCTACTCGCCACCTAGTCCCGCCCCTAACCCCGCCCCCAACTCCGCCCCCAACCCCGCCCCCAACCCCGCTTTAAAATAAAATATATAAATAAAATACATTTAATAAATTCCTAGTCAGAACAACATTCGTTTTTGACAAATGTATTTATTACATTATACTACAATTAGTCCTTGTTACGTGTGTGTGTGTGTGTGTAAGTGTGTAAATGTCGGATCTAGAAATAAAAGCCACATTTGAATGACCAGTTTCCTGAACACCTTAACCAGTGTCTGGACGTCCCCGCTTCACAATATCTAAAGCAGCAATCCCTCCTGGGATCTTACCTGATCCGCAGTCCCTCAATGTCCAGGTACCTCATTCCCGCAATGTTATAAGTTGGAGGGGATGTGTTCCCTACCTGTCTTCTGGGTTAGGGGGGGGTTCCGATGTCTTCTGTGTGAAGCTTGAGTCAGATCTGGAAGAAAGCAGTATAGGTTATTTTGGTGTAGTATAGGACAGTTTAGATATATAGGGTAAATAAGATATCCAGATACAAAGAGGGGGAGAGAGAGAGAGGGGAGAGAGAGAGAGAGAGAGAGAGAGGGGGGGAGAGAGAGAGAGGGAGAGAAAGAAAGAGAGAGGGGAGAGAAAGAGAGGGGAGAGAAAGAGAGAGGGGAGAGAAAGAGAGAGAGGGAGAGAGAGGGGGAGAGAAATAGAGGGAGAGGGAGAGAAAGAAAGAGAGAGGGAGAGAAAGAGAGAGGGAGAGAAAGAGGGAGAGGGAGGGAAAGAAAGAGAGAGAGAGAAAGAGAGGGAGAGAAAGAGAGAGGCGAGAGAAAGAGAGAGGGGAGAGAAAGAGAGAGGGGAGAGAGGGGAGAGAGGGGAGAGAAAGAGAGAGAGGGAGAGGGAGAGAGAGGGGGA